>NC_056731.1:1439951869-1440109369 GCF_019279795.1 Protopterus annectens
TATTAAAGAGAGAAGTTAGAAAGTAATGATACTCATTCCAGTTTCAGACTTCCCAACCCTCACAATATCATTCACAATAAAGCTGTAAACGTTTGATGTTATCAACTGTCTAACATTCTAAGACCGATATAAGTGAGAGGTACAATTACCAATTTATCACAACTGCAGATATAATAAGCACTAAGTCAGCTATGCTCCCTGAGCATCAGACACAAAGATTATGTAACCCTGAATTCAAAATATACAAAACAGGGACATGGCACAGTTATCATCACTTCCACAGGGTGTTGGGGGGCAGGAACCCTAGGCTGACATTAAAGGTTGGTGAGTGCATGTGAGTAAGAAAGAGAAGCAGGCAGACATTTGAATAAAACAACACATGGCCATTGAGACAAAATGAGTTTTAAGCTGCACAGCTGTGCCATGTAAATGTTGTGTGTGTGTCTGTAGGGGTCCTCCAGATGAAATTGGTGTGTTAGTGTCTGCATGAACACAGCCAAGCTCTGTGCTAGCTCTATGTCTTGGTATGTCGGACAGGTGTGAGCCATGCATGGTAGAGGTGGTAGGTCATCGTTGTCATCCCCAAACACAAGAGCTGGCCCTGCCAGGAATTCCACTTGTGCATCCACACCCATTGTCAGATGCACTACTGCTACCTGAACCTGACTGATGTCTGCTGTACAATCTCCCCTTATGAGTGTAAAAGACTTAGCTAATCAATATATATATATATATATATATATATATATATAATATGTGTGTGTGTGTGTAAAACATAACAATTTCTCTTAATTAATTAGTTATTTATTTATTTAGTTAACATTTGTTGACCGGGTTAGTTAGACCGTACCCTTTTTCAGTGAAAATCTGGGAAGAAAAGCTCCACAAGTAGTACAAATATATTGAATAGCAATTCCAAAGATTCAGTACAATATAAAAATAATTACATAATGGTGAAGTACATTATTTACACATCAGAGATTGTATACAAACTTCTACCTAATGAATCAAACAGTAGAATTATTGTAACTGAGGGTCAACTACATATTCATGGAATAATATACAAGGATAAGAGTTGCTGATATTTAGTTAACTTAGGTAGGGTTAGAAAACAGAGTTGTATGTTTCAACAATTTATGTTTCAATTACAAATGTTACAAATGTTTCAATTACATTTCAGCATAAGCAGTATGTAGCTGACAAAATGCAAGCATACCTTCTGAAGTTTGCTAATCCTCTGTGCAGATATATCCCAAAGTCATAGCCTCTTTTCTGTGTTCTCCACATAAACAAGTCTCATCAACTTCAGTTTCACTAGCTACACAGTTATATTTTTATGGTATAGATTCAGGGCTATCAGCACGGTGAAAATGCAAATGAGGTGTGAAATCATTAGAATCGCAGAATCTCAAATACTTGACTCCATGTTGGAGATGTAAATATAGTGGAGGCCCTCCCTCAGTGTTTGTTTTTAATGGATTGCAACTGTGAATGATTATTGGTAGGGAGAAGGAAAACACAACAGCAATGCATACTGTCCTATATCCAGTGGGTGTGTCAGGTTAGACTTACAAAGTATTAGATGTAATTTTGTTGGTTGGAAATGTAAGTAAGCAGCATGCAATTCACAGGTTCTGTTCATTAACATCCAATTTTCCCTTCATTTGTTCGAAACTGCATATTATATTGTTGCCATTTAATATCCTCACACATTTTAAGGACAATGATATAGAATTAATTACAGACTACATGTCTCAGATTACTGGGCAGATAAGAGAAGACTGACCAACAAGCAGAGAGAGTTAAGACAGAGCTACATATTTGTAAGCAATACTCATAAATAGGTGTGTCATCATTTAGTGAAATTCATCCAAATATAGTAAATGTACAAGTAACAGTTGTATGGTTTCATATTACTCTAGATGATGTTGCATTTGGTTGTATGCAGAATGATTTTAATTGCTTGTGTCAAAGCTATTTCTGTAACAAAGAGGGATATGGCACTTTTACTGTGTTCTGAAGGGTCATTGGAGTGAGGGTTCAAATTCAGACCTATGTAGAAATATTTCATGGGTACTAATAAACGTTTTGTAGTTTGTTTCATAAATTGCTTTGCTTCATTTGAACAGCTTTTCCATTTTATTTATGTTTCAGTTCTCTGCTGCAAAGCTGTTTGTGTGGCAAAGAAGGATAAGGCATTCTTACTGTGTTCTGAAGGTTCATTGGAGTGAGAGTTCAAATCCATACCTATGTAGAAATATGTCATAGCTGTAATTTTTTTAGTGTGTTTTCATAGATTGGTTTTCCTCATTTTCCCTTTTTTTTTTCTTGTTTTTTTTTTTCTGGGGGGGCATTATTTGCATTGTTTGCTCAATGTGTGGCTTAGTGCAAACAAGGGAAAAAGAGAAAATGAATGTCACATTTGGCTGTGCTTATATCATTTCTGTGAAGTGCAGCAGTGTGCAAACTGAACCAGTTGCCCAGCCAGGAACTAGACAGAACACCTGCAAACAGGGCATCTGTTAAACAGTAAAGGTCAAAAATAATACACTGTTGCAATTTTGGTATTCCATCGTGCAACAGCACTTAGTGGCATTGCATGACAGTTAGCAAGATTCCCCAGCAGCTTCAGCAATCAAACACCTGCAGACAGGACTCAGGCAGCCAATAATTGAAACCAAATACATTCATTTAATTCTCTAGGTCACTATGCAAATATGCTATGTGGCATTGTGCGGCTGTTAACACAGAGACCTTAAGAATGATTAGTGAATTAGGGAACATCATGCAACTAGTCCTGTGGCAGCAGGTGTAAATATAGGGATGGAGTACAGAAGGTCCTGGTTTCTAGTACTGCATTTGTGTGCAACCTTTTTTGACTGTTATGACACTGCAGTTTAGAGCAGTGAACTGAAAAAATAGACAAGTGTTGTTTTAATATTCTTGTGGCAACAGGTGTAAGTGTAGACTGCCATACACATGGACCTGGATTCTAATGCAGGATATTCCATATACTTTTACTGTTGTTCCACTTCCCATTATATTCACTCTCACTTATAACACTTTAAATAGAGGAGCTGCTATGAATTATATGTATGAGGGATGAGACATCATTACTGTGTTTTCAGATATATGACTGAGGGTATGCTGTTTACTATATTTCTGTAAGTATAATTCTTCTATCTGGGCTTGCATGGCCTTTACAATTACCTAAGATACATATACAACTGGATTTGTATCCAATAACCTTGTCAGGTCACACACATAAATGTGTAATAGTTCAGACTGTCACCTATATTTATGTATGATTCCTGAGTATGTCTGAGCAGAACAACTTCTGTGGCAAAGATAGAAAATCAATGTTGTGAAAGAAAATGTTTTGTCCTTTATGCCCACATTTGAATCCCACAGTGTAAAAATCAATTTTCTCACTGTATAAAGGTAACAACAAATATGTCGGGTCATTACATTTATGCCCCCAGTACACGTCTGCCAATCTAACTCATCTAACAGTTACCTTCCAATTTCCAATATATATTTCCAGGCTATATCAGTAGACACCCCACAAACTAAGGCCAAGTGTCAGATTAACCTTCCAGTTTCAATTATTTAATTCCTCCCTGCTTGGCACTGTTGCTCTCCACTTAATATCATGCAAGCATAGCTGACATTGTTTCTCGGGTTTGTGCACTAGCAGTAATCTTGATAACTGGAACTGGTGGGGAAGCATCAGTTTCCATTGTTTTACTTTGGCTGGTAGACATGACTGGCATTGCAGAGGAAGGTGCCAAGTTTAGGGCACAGATGTGATGTGTCCAGGAATCCAGAATATTTATTGGACTCCTGGTAAAGCACATCAGCTAAAGGCTTCTGCAGGGGGACTATTCTGGCTTCCAGTACAAGTCTTAAGCATGGAATGCTTTGGCCCAGGCTGTATCCAGTGCCACTGGTATCCCACACACTGGAGAGAAATGTAAGGTCATTTCAATGACCTATATAGGAGAAAAAGGGATACTCTCAACTACTAATACATGAGTTTGAGATTGCGGATATCCCACAGCTGTGTAAATATGACAATAAGAGAGCACTTGTAAGACTTAGAAAGCTAAATATTTGCAAGAATGGTATGCATAATGCTCTTATGTTCTTTTCCATTCTTTCCCCAGCTTCCGACATATATGAGTACAATAGACAGGCTCATGTTGCTTGACTGGAAAGACTGAGGGAAGCAGCTGGCATGTATGCAGCAGAACAAAAGTGTTATTGATAGCTTTGTTGGTATTTTATAGAGGTGCATCAAACTGAACATACATAACCCAGCTGTAAAACCAAGTATGCATGCATTAGTCTGTAGCACAAACCAGTTGTAAGAGTCCACTATTAGACTGTATTCAGAGGTTGTGGGTTCAAATCCCACAATTCCCAACTATGGAATACTGTTATTGCTTCAATATTATTTACATTATAATAATACTCTATACCAGTGGCACTAATGCCCTGCTGGAAACTGTAATGTGTATAACTGGAATATGCATATGTGCAATATACTTTCAGCAGTCTGTAGTATATTGTGTTTCTGTTAGGACATATACTTAAATGTAATAATTCAGATAAAAGAGTTGAATAATTGTGTTAATGCATTGTATGTTGCATATGATGGTACTAATTCTATCTCATTTTTTTCTCTCACCCCTACCCATATTTCTATCTTTTTTTTATTTTCTATTGCATGTCAACAAAATGTCTCCATGTCATCCATGTGTAGGCCAGCCACACTGGATCAGCCTGCCCCACTCCACCAGCATCAGCACTGATGCCCAGCATGCCTGTCAGCCAATCTGGCAGCCCTGCCTCTGATGCCCCTGCACTACCCACACCCTCAGGTAGTACTGCCCTGGAAGCTGGTGCAGTGGTACCTTCCAGGACCAGTGACAGGGGTGGTGATTTCATCTCCCACAAGGAGATGCCAGGGATGGTGCATAGGGTTGTGCACTGCACCATCACTGTGCACCTACACCAGATGGAGAGGCTGCTCTCCCTCATGATCCATAGGAGGAGAAGATGTCAAGCACTCAGTGGAGTAAGGGGACAGTGATGACAGTCCAGTAGGTGAGAACTCAATTCACACTATCTCCAAGCTTGATGCCCATAAGCCTACATTGTCCTCTCCCACATGCCAATTGTGTCCCCCAGCCTTTTGTTTCCATCACCATCCCTGTCTCATCTTGTTTGTCTTGTCTATTTGCATTCGCTTCCTCACCTACCCAACTTACTTGACCCAGACATACCTACATCCCTTTCCCAGCAACCCTCTTTGTTAAATTAAAAAAAGGGCACCTGTCCTACAAAAAAAAAATAATTGTATGCAAAAATCAAAGATGTCCAGTAGGCTGAAGTTGTTATACAAATATATAAATACTTTAATAAAATAACAAATAAAATTAGGTAAGCACTTTGGCAGCGTATTTGCTTCTTCTGACCATAAAATACACATTCAAACAAACCATTTAAAAACAATGATTTGGCCAATCATAATGAAAATATTAGTCATGTGATATAATCAATGATTTACACCTCTTCTTTTTAAAGCAGGTCCTAAAGAGATAGCACTGTTTAACCCTGGAGACACATCTGCTCAAAATCTAGGATCAATTTCAGCTCCAAAAATTCAGTTTCATTACTGACATCACCTTCTTTGATGTTAGTATTAAATTACTGCAGGACCAAAAACTTAGTATCATCAAAATCTAACAGATGCTTAGCTAGTGCATTAGTAGGTTTTCCATTCCTTATATCACCAACATGCTCCAGTATGTGCTCCCTAAGGGTATGATTTGTCTTCCCTATGTAGAACATTTCACATGCTATGCATTGTGCCATATAAACAAGATTACCACTGTTACAGTCTGCATAAAATTGTATGAGGAAGTTGGGAGTGTCAGAGAAGTATGTAAAAGTGGTACAGGATATGTACGAGGGTAGTGTGACAGTGGTGAGGTCTGCAGTGGGAGTGATGGATGCGTTTAAGGTGGAGGTGGGATTACATCAAGGATCAGCTCTGAGCCTTTTCTTATTTGCAATGGTGATGGACAGGTTGACAGACGAGATCAGACAGGAGTCCCCATGGACTATGATGTTTGCAGATGACATTGTGATCTGTAGTGAGAGTAGGGAATAGGTGGAGGAGACCCTGGAGAGGTGAAGATATGCTCTAGACAGAAGAGGAATGAAGGTCAGCAGGACTAAGACAGAATATATGTGTGTGAATGAGAGGGAGGATAGAGGAATGGTGAGGATGCAGGGAGTAGAGGTGGGGAAGGTGGATGAGTTTAAGTATGTGGAATCAACAGTTCAGAGTAACGGTGAGTGTGAAAGAGAGGTGAATAAGAGAGTACAGGCAGGATGGAGTGGATGGAGAAGAGTGCCAGGAGTGATTTGTGACAGAGTACCAGTAAGAGGGGAAAGGAAGGTCTACAAGAGGGTAGTGAGACCAGCTATGTTATATGGGTTGGAGACAGTGGCATTGACAAAAAGGCAGGAGTCAGAGCTTGACGTGGCAGAGTTGAAGATGCTAAGATTTGCACTGTGTGTGACAATGATGGACAGGATTAGGAATATGTATATTAGAGGGTATGCCCAGGTTGGAAGGTTTGGAGACAAAGCCAGGGAGGCAAGATTACGTTGGCTTTGACATGTACTGAGGAGGGATGCAGAGTATATTGGGAAAAAGATGCTAAGGATGAAGCTGCCAGGTAACAGGAAAAGAGGGAGGCCTAAGATAAGGTTTATGGATGTGGTGAGAGAGGACATGCAGGTGGTTCGTGTGACAGAGCAAGATGCAGAGGACAGGAAGAAATGGAAACAGTTGATCTGCTGTGGCGACCCCTAACGGCAGTAGCTGAAAGAAGAAGAAGAAGATATATTTTTACAACTTCAGCCTATTGGGCATCTTTGATTTTTGCCTACTATATTATTTTTGGATTTGTCCTGGTCCTGGTAGGCTTCTTTTTACAAAAAAGAATTGTCCCATACATAGGTCTCCATTTCACACGGGTCTTCTTGATACTTGATTCAGTCAAATTGGCTATGCAACATTATTATGTTGCTGCCACTCCCCCTCCCCCTGGAGGTGACAGTCCAAATTCAGCTAATATTCTACACATATGATTAGATTTTACTGTTGAAGATGTGTATAGCTGTGGTTCTTTCCTACCTCCCTCCTGCACATTACTGCATTGCTTTCCCTTTGTTCTTCCCCCTGCTTGCTCCGTATTTCACCACTTTCCTATCTACCCCATTTTAACACTCATAATCTGGTCAAAAAATAGAATCACACACAACACACATAAGTAGCAGAAAAAGCAATGGATCCCTTCACTTTTTGGCCTCTGTGTTTGTGTGGAGTTTTGCATCCTGCAGCAATGCCAAGCAACAGTGAGCAGCGGTGCAATGCTGCAATTATTTCCGTGCAATCTCCCTTAATCCCACTGTAGTATGCCAACAAACAGCAGCACATGCACTATAAAGAATTCATGTAATTGCATTATCACTGGTTATTTAAAAGTCTTTAAAAGTATTAGATAAAGCTTGATTCAAACCCATTACCATCTGGGGTCAAAAGGAAATGTGTCACTGCATTTACACCTGCTGCCACAGAGTCAGTAAAGCAGCAGCTATGTTTCATAAACTCAATATTAACTCTCAGACTTTGGTAATGCAACTCATGTAATGCACTGCGTAACTATGTGCAAACATGAAAAGTATTGAAAATGTGTATCTCGCATGTGCTAACACATTACCAACCATCGTGCAAACCTGCTGCTCACCATGCTATGTAAAAGTAAATATTATTGAGTATTACTGCTGTTTACTGTCCATTTCCTGTATACGAAATTTAATTACATGTGGAAACATAACAAACTGAAGGCCCTGTCTAACAATAAGTCACATATTTACAATACAGTCATGTGTTGCCCCCCCCCCCCCCGGTACTGCAACCCTGGGATCTCAGTACGTTTTGCGCACATATATCACCTACACTATAGAAATTAATATCAAATGTGTGATATGAAATGCATATTGATCTGTTAACATGTAGAACTAGAACTATTTACCCATAAGCCTAAAAAGCCTTATCTGCAAGGCTATGGAAGGGGTCAACATAGACCTTATCCACAGGGACATAGGTGACCTTTAACACACTTGACCTGACCCATTTTGGTTTTGTCAAGGGTAGATCTTTCTTATTAAACCTAGTGGACTTCTTAGATAATGACCCCAAAGACCTGGATGAGGGATAACAGGACATACCACTATGCTGAGTTATCCAAGCCCTTTGACACTATCCCCTTTTCAAGTATCATAGAGAAACACACCCATCTGGGGATTAACCCATACATTACTATATGGATAGCCAACTGGCTCACTGTTGGAATGCACACCGTCAAAGTTGAAGACTGTACCTCCACCACTAGACTATTTACCAGTGGAATATCTGTGCTGGACCCTTAACTGTTTGGAAGCTATTTCTCTGAAGTCCAGCCAAAGTTAGATGCCCTGTGGCTTATGAAATTTGCAATGACTGTCAACTGGATGCAGTCATAAAGAGTCCCCATACTATGTTAACATGTTACAGAAGGGGCTGACACAAATAAATTATTACTGCCAAAATCACAGACTGAATCTTAAAGCAAAAATGCCTCAATATCCATTTTAGCAATGAAGTATCCCAGCTAATTATGATATACACAGCCCCGCTCTAAGCTCAAACACACTGTTGCCAGACTTGGGACCACATGTGGGTAGCAATCTACACTTCAATCAGTATGTGTCCTTAGCAATAAGACACACATTCTACATTGTGCACCTCATAAATAAGACCATCACATCCAAGACCAGGCATGTCATAGCTCTGCTGTACTCTACTGTTATCAGACCACTAATTGAGTACAATGTTCCCTTCTGTCTGTACCTCACGAGACACCAACAGCAGCTGGAGAAAACACAGAGGATTAGGACTGGGAGAATACAGGGCCTCCAACACATGACAAACATGGAAAGAAGTCACTGTACTTAATATCATGCAGGATGCTGAGAGGTGACTTGTGCCTGACCTACAGAGCAGTCTCAGACCCTGCCCTACTGGGAACAATGGACATCTGCAAATCAAATGGGACTGGAATAACATGCTCCAGGGAACACATCCTAGCCTGTGACATAACCATAACATGCTGGGGAGATAGATATATCTCCCAGCGTTTGCCACTCCTCTGTAATAGACTCACACTGCATGTGAAGCAGTGTTCATCAATGACCCTTTCAAGTACAACCTTGACAACTGGAGAGGTGATTGTAAATTCTCCCCTGGGGTGGCACCTATGTCCCTCATGGACAGGTCAGTCAGTGCTGATCATAAAATTGCTTTGCTAACAACAAACACCTAACTACACTCAGTATGAGTACCTGTGTTTTTATATGGCTAGGCTTGCAAATGTCCTAGGGCCAGTAGGCTAGTAACCTTCTATGAACCTGTGAAGCTATGAAGCTATGAACCTATGCAGCATCCCAACATCTTCTCTCTAACATGGCCTGCTGATGTCATCCATTATAAGTTGATTTGCAGTCTTATAGCAGTCAGACTTGTGCTGTGGCACTTACATAAAGTACTGAGTTCTGTAGTTTTTTACTTGGATAGGTTGGGGTTCTTTTCTCACCGCAGTCAAGTGTGTGTGTGTGTGTGTGTGTGTGTGTGTGTGTGTGTGTGTGTGTGTGTGTGTGTGTGTGTGTGTGTGTGTGTGTGTGTGTGTGTGTGTGTGTGTGTGTGTGCTTGTACTCTTGCTTGATATTTTGCACCAGCATGTGGAACACTGTTATTACCACAGTCTCCTAATCATACACTGCTGATGTCATCAGCTATAAAGTGTTGTCTGAGACACTCCAAGCCAGGGTTGAGCTGTGGCACTTGCCTTAAGGGCAAAGTTCGGTGTTTATGTATTTAGATAGGTAAGGGTTCTATTCTCGCTGCAATCAACTGGAATATGTGTTTGTGTGTGTGTGTGTGTGTGTGTGTGTGTGTGTGTGTGTGTGTGTGTGTGTGTATGTGTGTGTTTGCGTGCTTTTGCTCAACATTTGAGAGAGCCTTTTACACCAGCATGTGAGACACTGTTATAACAATATTCTTCTCGCCAAGATACTGCTGATCTCATCAGCTATAAAGTGTTGTCTGAGACACTCCAAGTCAGGCTTGAGCTGTAGTGTTTTCCTTAAATACCGAGCTCTGTAATTTGTGTACTTAGATAGGTAGGGGTTCTGTTATCACTGCAGTCAACTTGTGTGTTTGGGTATTTGCCTGACATTACAGTGAGCCTTTTACACCAGCATGTGGGACACGGTTATTACCATATTCTCCTCACCAGACACTGCTGATGTCATCAGGTATATCTGATTTATGGATGTGCACTATTCCCACCAGGGCAGGATCAGAGACTGCCTTGAAGGCCAGGCAGAAGTCACCTCATCCAATATGATCCAGATTACAGTGGCATGGCTTTCAGTCTATCCACATATTTCATGTCATGGTTTGTAGGCCCTGTGTTTTCTTGGTGAGGAACCCCGTGGTCTCTCCAGCTGCTACATGTGTCTGGTGAGGTACATGCAAAAGAGAGCACTATACTCTATTAGTGTTCTGATGAGATTCGAGTACAGTGCTGTAATATAATCCTCAGGCCTGAATATAATGGCATGACTTATGATATGCAGTATACTTATGCTATGCAATGCACTGATAGCAGTGACATCCACAAATAATAAAATATATGTTTTACATGCATTACGTTTACTAGACAGTGTAGCAACCATATTTGCAATGAATATTACTGTATTATAATATATTCTAGGTGGCAACTCCTATTTCCCCTTTCAGGGCTGGCCTTAGGTCAAAACTATTTTGTCCAACAGACCCTCTCTTGATCAGGGTTCACTGCACACATGGCCAGCTTCAGCAATCTAGCTCACTGGTAGATTTAACTCAGAATCTAGGGAAAAACATTTAAAGCTCTGAATGCTTTCATCTCACATGAAGAAAGCAGAAGTCTCAATATGATATGAAAGTGCTTAATGTACTAAATATCTTCATAGCAATTTAGTGCTACTGCTGGAATGTAGCTTAAGCATGTTACTGAACTATCAGCATTCAGTGCCATGATTAAGCAGGGTATGTGTGAGGAAAAAACAAACTGACCAGGGCATGCACGAGGATGTATTCATCACAGGTACAGGTTAAGGGATAGCATAGCTATGCCTCTTAGTTCTACCATTTTTCCTCAGTACACACAGATTTTCTAAACCTATCACTCTTCCAAAAATTCCTCCTGATCACAGCTCTCAACCTCTTAGCACAATAAATCTGGACAAAGCCAAAAATAATGTGGGACAAAGGCCCAAAAATAGGGACACATTTTAAATATTGTTCTTATAAGCTTAGAAAGTTGCTAACATAAAAAATTTTGTGTTAGTATGCATTTTCTGAAGAATGTGATGTTTGAAACTCAAATAACTATCATTATTTAGTGACTTCAGTTTCTTTCAAATTCCAGAAAACCACAAATATTATGAAGAATATACCAAAAATATGAAGTAAAAATCTGAACATTCTGTGAAAATCTGGACAGTTAAGAGGCATGCTCCTGATTTTTTTCTTTCTTACATGTTTTCTGATTTATAGGCAGCCAGTCTTTGTAATATATTCCTAGCTGTTAAAATACAACTATGAAAAGTGCTCTAGTAATATCAGCTGCCAAACAACAAAAGGAATTGATTTTATTTTTATGTATTAGCTGTTAAAATATACTATAAGACAAATCTGCATGCTGGTGGAGATGATGTGCCACAAGAGGGATCAACTGATTACTGCCTAGCCTATAGGGAGCCTAGGGAGCAGCTAAGCAAGTGTCTAGTTGTGGTAGTTACTCCAAGCAAATGAATGCACCAGTATAGAAGTGTGTCATTTGGGAAGTGGAGGGCTTGTAGCAAGCAATCTATGGCATGTTTGTTAGGTTTGACTAGGTTGTTCACTGCACTCAATCTGTGACAGCTGCTCATCTGTGTGGAGTATTGCAGCTGCTGTATGCAACAACTGTAAGGTGGGAATCTGTTTGGCCTGGGGTGACTGTTGTTCACACCAAGGAATATGAGTTTTTCTCTTGTCACTAGATGTTCTGTTGTACTGTAAATACAATATTGTTTTCCAGAAGTGAATTCAAAATGTTAGCTAGTTAACTGGCATTGGATGGTTGTTCCAGTTCTATATACAGAGCTCACTACATACTGCAATGTTTGCTAGATAGGAATTAGGCAATAGTGTCCTTTATTTTTAAATGTATCCATTATTGGGTAAAATAAGTTGTAATAAGTTTGCCATGGCAATATTCTTTTAAATCACAATTGGACATCGGAAGTGCAGGCACACAGTAAATAAAGTAGATGTAATTGATGGGTACAGAAACTGTCTGCATAAAGGGGATTTAACCCTTTTGTTTTATCACATGTATATAGCCACTGGAGATTTTGTATTGGGGATAATCTGGGAGGACAGAAATATTTTTCTGTTTATTATGTTATCACATTTATATAGTCACTGGAGCTGTTGTATCTAGAAGTAATCCAGGAGTCATGCAATTGTCTCTTTTAGCATGCTTTATGACAGAATATAAGCTAATAAATTAATATATTATTTTGTTTTACTACACAGTAATAGCATATATTCCTGATACCCAATTTGGAAATGTAAGTCCAGTAGGCCAGCAGAAGGAGGACAGTTGGAGTGCCCACCAAAATGGTTCCAATCAAGCCCCACAATTGCTAAAGCCAGTCTTGCCCCCATTGGTTGAGAACAAAATGGTAGTGGACACGGATGATAGGAGGCATATTTCATCTATGCAAATGTGTACATTTTTTAAAAATGCAGGAATGCCATCCTGTTTGCATCCTGATCCCACTGGCATGTCTGTGTGGCTGTATTTGCACAGTTACAATCAGAGGGAGAGAATTGCACAGCTACAGTCACATGGGTCCCATACAGACAAGGTGCGAGAGAGAGAGAGAGAGAGAGAGAGGGGGGGGGAGACTGTTAAGCTTCAGTTCTAATGAAAAATCCAGTGTTGGTATAACCATGAATTAAAAAAACAGAGTAAGCTCCAGTAAGTTGTATGCAAATAAGTGCAGTGATGAATAAATTTACAGGATAATTAGAATCACCATTTAACATTGAGTTTGAGGAGATGCAGTTATATTTCATGTGGTATCTATACCTCTCCACTGTCAGTGACTTTCCATGCATACCTTCTACAATAGCAGACTTCACTTCCACTGTATACTAAATATTCTGTTCTCTTTTTTTCTAATTGCATTTCTTAATATTAGATGTAATATGTAAAATGCTGAACCATGTATTAGAAGAGGTAAAATACCATTCCACCTTCCATGATACCAGGACAGTTAGTAAAAGCATTTTTATCAAACTTCTCAATTGTCTCTGATTTTGCACAATGTCCTTTCCTGATTTTTGCTTCATACTTTTGCACTGTCATGTAAATCACTGAGGATTACAGACAATAATGCCAGACATTAAAGCTTCATGCTTCTTGTCAGGGGCTATCTAGGGTAGGGTGAAATGGATGGCTGCCTGGGTGCAAGTTGTTCGGGGGCACAGTTGCTATATACAAGTTGTGCAGTAATGCAGTACCGGCATTCACAGATGAATGCCAATATTGCATTTGTGGTCATGGCTGATGAGTACAATGTGTGGCAGTTTAACAGCAGCAAGCAGTTACATTTGTAGCAAGCAGTTTGCTGCAATTTCAGAACAGAAGATTATTTGAGAGTTTTTTCTTAGTTGAAGTAGTTCAGGGGGCACCAGATAAACATATGATGTATCCATAGTTCTGCTTCTTATTGTTCAGAAAATGCAAATGCAAGTTGATGCAAAACCTTTTCTTCTGTTAAATTTATAAGCGAATTACAATAATATTCAAACATTGCACCTGATTTGAGCCATTGTCCCCCAATTATTTTTGACTTTGCCCCTGATTTTTGAATAAAGATGTTGAGGGTTATGCACCCATTTGTGTAACTACTCCAAAAGGGGTATTATATTCATTGTGCAGACCTTTCAACTGTCCCTAATGTGGGAGAACACACCCATTTTCAGGCCTGATTTACCCTTACATATGATGAACCTATTTTTGGAATATGTTCCTATTTTCAGGCTTAATTTACCCCTTTTTTCTGAATGCCTCTTCAATACAGATGACTTTTGGAGCTGAATAGTACACAAAAAATACACTATATGAATGAACATACTAGTGGCGTCAATAATTTAAAGAAAGAGAACACACAACTTACATCTCCCTTTTATCAGAAACAAAAATAAATGACACCAGAAGTGTCACCTGGTGGTCTAGTGGCTAGGGTTTAGCCTTCACACTGCCACAGTCCAGGTCTGATTCCCAGTCATGAAAATTTTAAATCATTTTTGGGTGGGTTACACAACTAGGTTTATAAAGGCCCTAGTGGTCATTATCCTAGTATAAAGCTTTGAACCTATGAACCTAAGAATCTATGAACATTGTGTAGTACAAATTTGAGGTACAGTTCAATAAAGTCTACATATTTTACACTGTTTCTTCGATAATGTGCTTATATTTTTCCATTATTTTTGTCACTTACTGTTTTTTAAACATGTCATTCTGAGTAGTACCCACATACCTACTGGAAGCAAGAATAGCTATCTACTATTTCAAATTAAATTTTAATGCTAATTTGAGATCCAGATTTCTGGCTGAATGCACCAACTTTTCATGGGCCTTTGTACCTATTTTCAATGTCTCCAGGTCAGGTTGAGAGATATGTCAGTATGTTATCCAAGTTTTTCTTTTTTTGTTTTTTTTTTTTTTTTTTTTTGTAAACTAATTCCATTCTTCTGTTAAGTATACTCCACTAGACACACACACACACACACACACACACACACACACACACACACTCTTTCTAACAAATGTTCTGGGGAAAGAAGACAATAAGACTCAGACAACAAGAGTTAGAGAACCATTAAACAGCCCTATGTGGGACAAAGTACCCCACTAAGCTAAAACAACACTCCGGATCACTTTGTCAGAAATGTAAAGAATGCTTATCACTCAAATAAACATAATTTACAAGTGCTATTCAGTTATCAGACAGATGCAGGGGATAGTCCAACCTCCCTCTAACAGTTTGAAACCACAAGTAAGCACAGAATGCAGCAAAATAATTAATGCGGCTCAGGTTACTGTTTTTTTTTTTTTTTTTTTTTTAAGCATTCTATCCCTTTGCATAATCCTTTGGCTTCCTACCCGGTGCTCTATGTCCATTGCCAGGTCTACTAATCTCCTGGACTTCCTCTGCTTGGGCTGGGGCTGGAACATATCTTAAGGGCTTCCTGGGGGTCTGGCCATCAATATCTACTGTTCATTTGACTTACCCCATTACTCACCCTTCACCCTTACAGTTCCAGTGGTAGGTTCCACTGGATGGGTGTGCAATAGAGACGTGTGGTGTTTCATGCCACCTCCATAGCAGCTCAGCCCTATATCCACCCCACCCCACCGCTATGGATAACACCTCCCAGTAGCAGCTTCTCAGCCTTCCAACCAGGGATCTTCACAGGAGACACTCACTGAACCACCCTACTACCAGGAATGGTAACATCCATCCCTTCTTGCTGCACCATTAGTTGTGCAAGCCACAAAAGAGAGAGTTTAGGAGAACAGAATGCCTAGGTGAGTACAAAATGTTAAGTAAAGTAAAAGGGGAAGAGCTCATTGAGAAACTAAGCACATAACAAGGATTACAGGTGAATGAAGGAAGATAGCCCACTAGTGCAAAACAGTAAGTATAGAGAAGGTAAAAAGAAAAGGAAAGAATGTCAGAACAAAAAGTAACTGATTATGACATACATATTGCATACAAAGTGAAGAAAGTAAACAAAAAGCTAGATCATAAAGTGTATATCCTCTGAGATTGCAATGTATGAATTAGTTAATACAATGAAAACTGTGACTATGCATGTGTGTCTGACTATATTCCTATTATAATGTATTACTGTGTCTATTCATGCATACAGTGAAAATTGCTACTGTTATCACCATCTGCTTTAGAGGTTTCCAGTTTCTGCATGCAATTATGATATACCAGCAGATGCTACATATATATGTACTTGTATATCCCATTGTGAATTCCTGCTACAAAAAGTGTATAATAATAGGTTCATAGGTAGGTACTAGGCTAGCTGCCCGAGGGCATTTATAAGCCTAGCCAGAGTGTGTCGGCTTTTACTACCCCATTGATTAATTAACTGATCCTCTGTCAAGCAGAGCCAATGAAGTGATCCCAGGGGTGTATTTTCTGTTACCCATCCACTCGTCAAGGTTTCTCTTGAAAAGTGTTAGTGAGGGGCACTGCCTAATGTAGCTTGGAATTTTGTTCCAAAGCATGGGGAGTCTCTGTGACAGGAATCTATCCCTCCAGCATGTTCTATTTATTGTTGTGGTGAGGTTTAGCTCACTAGAACGCGTGGCTCGCAGTGACTTGGATTTCTTTAGGTGGAGCATGTCCATCAATTCTGAGTTGGACATGGCTTTGTAAGTCAGGCAGAGATCACTTCTGAGTAAGCGATATGCCACTGAGTACAGCTGGAGTTTTTTCAGTTGGGCTGCATAAGACATATGTTTGAGGCCAGTAATCCTCTTGGTGAGGTACTTTTGTGGTCTTTCCAGCTGCTGGAAGTATCTTGTGAGGTACATCTCAAATGGGGCATTGTACTCTATGATGGGTCTAATGAGTGACAAGTAGAGGGGCACTATAACCTCTTTGTTTCTAGATGCAAAACCTTTAGTAATTAGATGGGCCACATAGAAGGATTTCCTAACTACTTTGGCAATATGATTATCAAAGGAGAGATTACTATCTACCTGGGTCCCCAGATCTCTTATTACCTCTTCTGTATTAAGGGAGCTGCCACCTATGTGGTAATTCGTGGGTGTTTTATTTTTCCCAAATGGGATGACTATGCATTTTTTGGCATTTAGCTTGAGGCCATGACTTTGACACCAGGTGTCCGTCTCAGTAAGGCCCTTTTGGAGGATGTCCTTGTCAGCCAGAGAGTCAATTATGGCTCCCAGTTTGCAGTCATCAGCGAACTTGGTTAGCCATAGTCCTCATGTGTTTGCTGTACTTCTGAGAAGTATATGACAAACAGTAGGGGTCCCAGGACTGAGCCTTGAGGGGCACCACTTGTGACTGGTTTAGAGTTGGACCTGGAGCCCACTATTCTTACCGTGTGAGTTCTGTCTGTAAGCCAGTTGGCAACCCATCTCATGACGTAGGGGTTTATGTTCAGGCTGGTGAGTTTTTCTGTAATATCCGAGTGGGCAATGGTGTTGAAAGCCTTAGCGAGGTCAAGGTAGGCTGCCTGAATCACCTTTCCTTCGTCTATGGCCTTGGTGACTGTCTCGAAGAAGTCAACCAGGTTTAGTAGACATGATCTGCCCTTAACAAAGCCAAACTGAGTCAGGTCATGTGTTTAGAAGTTCCCAATGTCTTTGTTAAAGAGTTCCATGATGATGCCTTCCATAGCCTTGCAGATTAGGCTAGTCAGGCTTATGGTGCGATAGCTAGCAGGGTCAGTTGTGGCCCCTCCTTTGTGGAGTGGAATAAACATTGCTGTGTGCCATTCTATGAGCACATAGCCTGTAGAGAGGCTGAGGTTGAAAAGCGTGTTTAGGTGGGGGGTTAGTTTGTTCTGTAGTTCATGCAGGACGCAGCTTGGGATGCCATCTGGTCCCATTGACGCTGTGTTTTTGGCTTCTGAAAGGGATGTTTTCACCAGTGCGTCTGTGGTTTTTCGGACACTACACGTTTCTGGTATTGTTGTGGGTCCTTTTGGAGGTGAGAGGGGGGGGGGTGAAGTTTGCACTGAATCTATCTGCCAGGATGTTGGCAATATCAGTAAGTTCCATATATTTTGTGCTATTTTGCACTAGTTCAGTGCATATCTGTGTGTTGCCACTTAGATTCTTAACATAGCTAAAGAAGGCTTTGTGGTTATCTTTTGAATCCTTGGCTATTTTTCTTTCGAAGTTAGCCTTGGATGATTTCATGAGGGACCTTGGTTTCTTACTGATATTGATTAGGGATGTCTTTCCTTCTTGGGATTTGCTTTTTTTCTGAACTAGTTTCCTCCTTCTATTGTATAGCCTGTTTATGGCAGGGGTCCACCAAATTGTTTTCCTTCTCTTAGAGGAGTGAATCTTGGTTTTGCTAGGAATGGCATAATCCATGCATCCTTGTAGGTGCTCATAAAGTGCATTTGTAAAGGTTTTTGCATCTTGGGCAGTGTTATCCTTTAGCGTGGGGGCTGTGAAACTTACCACCTCTGTCTTAAGCAAGGTGAAGTTTGCTTTAGAAAAGTTTTTTACTGTGGTTTCCTTAGTTGGGGGTGGTGGTGGAGTGTGGACATCCAGACTGATTAGTTTATGGTCTGATCTAACTAGTGACGGATTGACCTCAGGTGTGGAACACCTGTCACCCATGTTGGTGATGGCCAGGTCCAATATGTTTTCACCTCTGGTAGAGGAGTTTACCAGCTGATCCAGGGCTTTTGAGTTGATGAATTTCAGGAAGCGCTGGGCTTGGGAGTTTGTACTCGAGTAGTTTTCCCACTGAATGGTAGGGTAATTGAAATCGCCTAATAGCAGGGTGTTCGGTAAGACCATCATATTTTCCAGTGTCTCCAGAAAGGTATAGTGGTAGTCCTAGGTCATGGAGGGTGATCTGTAGCAGGCCACACTTTGCATTGCAGATTTGCCCAATGTTAGTTGCACATGGATGATCTCAGAGGTATCATGTTGTGCCACTAACCTGGAGGCATAGGTATCCTTGATGAATATGGATACACCCCCTCCTTTTGTGTTTTGGTCCATGTTCTGTGGCCAAAACATGTGGCATGAGTTGTAGCCCAGTAGTGCTGGGGTGCATTCTGGAGCCTTGAACCAGATTTCAGTTACTGCACAGATGTCGACGTTCTCCATACTGAGGAGTGCTTCGAGCCCATGCATTTTGAGATTTAAACTCCTGGCACTGAGTAGCATAACCCTCAGTTTTTTGTAAATTGTGCTGTTTACAGAGGTGGGTTTGACTTTTGAGCCTTGCCTAAAAAAGGCACTATGGGGGCAGCAAGAGCCTTGGCCAGTATTTGAAAGCCTAGGGGTGACAGGTGCAAGCCGTCTCTTGCGAAGCAACGCGGCTTGTCGAGCATGTCGTCCCAGGCTGACAGACACTGGATCCCCTTTGAATGACAACAGAAGCTTAGCCAATTGTTGAAACTGATCATTTTTTCTTTATACTGAGGTATCGATCAGGGCAGGATGCTACTCAGGGTCAGGGTCATACCAGCCTGGGCTACATGATCAGAGAGCTCTTCCATGTCTCTTTTCATGTAGTCCAGGGAGGTACGTCTCAGATCATTCACACCAACATGAACAATGACAGAGTCTCATATTTGTACTTGTTCTGGAGTGACTTGAGTGCTTGTGTTATGCGGCGGATTTTGGCTCCTGAGAGGCAGCTAACAGTAACCTTCTGCTTGTCCAGCCTAGTGAGTGGGATGTCAGTGTGCCTGACTATAGAGTCACCTATTACTAGTGTGTTAGGTATGTTATTTTGCCTTAAGGGCGATTGTGCGGCACACTGATTTTGTGTTTTATGTGTTGTCTGGTCTGTGACGGGAGGTGCAGGTTGTTTGGATGTCTGCTTTGGAGGTCTCTAATGCTTTTGCAGGTTTTTATTTAGAGCCTCTGAGAATGATTTTGTGTATTTATGTGTATTTTTGCCAGTGCTGTTTTAGTAGGTCTGTGTGTGGCTGAAGGTGTGGTGCAAGTGTTAACCTTCTCCTCTTGACATAATAAAGTGGTATCAATACCACAACACAATGTACTACTGATATATACAATGTTTTAATATCCAACACCTTCTTAAATACGTATTTCACAGATTTACTGAGTAAAGAGGCCAGATATTTTCGTTTCACATCTGAAAAGTCAAATTTTAAATATTTTACATAGTAAAGATATATATATATATATATATATATATATATATATATATATATACACACATACACACACACACACACACACACACACACACACACACACACGCACACACACACACACACACACACACACACACACACACACACACGCACACACGCATATATACATTTGAATCAGAGGTGACAATGATTACCTAATCTTTCTAGAACCGGTGGCTGTTACAAAATATGAGAGGAGGCCTGATATGGTTATCAAGCCAGTGTGTAAGTGACAGTAATCTTATCCTGATACTGGAGGGCTATACACATATATGTTACTGTATTTTAGATGATGCCGATAAGCTTCGTCCTGTAGAGAAGTTTGACTCAGTGATCCTTTTCCTACCTATTGTGTGACTCTGAGCAAGTCATTTACCTGGAGAGGGTCTGAAAAAGGTCCATGCTGATAAGTGTTCTACCCTGGTTAGCAAATTCAAATAAATACGTTATTTGCAAATTTCTGAAAACAATAAAGGTTAGTACAGCAGCAACTGAGCATGTCATCAGAAAAGAGTGTGGAACTGGGTCTTTTGTCAGAGAGTGTTAGTGACTGTCTTTTGGGTCCTAGGACCCTCAAAAGAACAAAGCATCAATAGACTTTACAGACACACCTACTGCATCAAGGATAAATAGATATATTGCAAAAAAACAGTGTTTTTTTATAATACTATTGGTGGTACAAAACAAGGAATCTGTCCTCCTGTTCTAAGGATTTTAAACATCTTCAAATTTTGAAGGCTTTTATCTGGAAAGAGAACTATTTTTGGTCAGTTCCGATAACAGATGATTGTATACTTCAGTACAACATGGTCTGTGCATGGCAGTCAGTGACACTTCTATGGGGGCAAAGTTTTAAACAGATGTACGTTGAAGCTTGCAGATTTTGCCTCAGACATATATATTATTTCCTTTATGAAGGAAAATTAAATTTACAATAAAGGCAGTGGCTATGGAGGAAAACATAACCCAACAATACAAAGTGATTAATTAGCAAGTCTGAAGAATAGTATATGTATTGGGATTATTACCATACTGGGAATATGATCGCATAAATAGAGACTATTATGGAAGGCATATCTAAATAGGTTGATTTTTTTTTTTTAAGTATTTCCTTGGCTAACAGGAACATTTCAAGAAAGCTTTCATTAATGAAGAGTCTGTGTATCCCCACAAATCTGTAAATGTCTAGGGAGATAGAAAGGAATTCTGCGTGCATTTCTTCCAAGGGGCAAAACTGCAAGTGCCAAGCCATATTTTCTTGCTGAGATTTGTAATCTGAAGACACACATAAGAAAGACTGCACTTATTGTGTTCGTAGGGTTAGTTGTCAAGTTTATAACCTAGTGCTCTTCACAAACCTTGATTGCTTTATAGAAGAGGCAGAGGTCACCCCTTAGTAATCTATCAGAAAGAGAATACAATTCAGTTCCTGAAGGCTTTCTGAATAATTAGTTTCACAAACCTAGATTTTTTTTAGAAATGAAATGCTGTACCTTTTTTGTTATAGAATTATACGATCCTAGAATGTACAAGGTAACTGAGACATGAGGCTATTTACATCTTACCAGCACCCACGCTTAGATCTTATTTCATTTTTCAAGGAACAATAGGGCAGTCATACCTGGGGGTGAATTCATGAATGCCCACTCATTTGTTCAATTTCTTCTTAAAGAAAGATAGTCTGTCATATTGCTTGATCTGAAGAAGAAGTTTATTTCAGAAAAGGGATAGTCATTGCATGTCAAATCTGACTTTCGACTATGATTTGTTTATTTGCTGTGGCAGGTTCAGATCTCTGGTTCTGCTGTTAGCAGGGCTGCCTGATTTGTGGAGAAATAAAATATATTGGACTGCTGGATTCCTAATGATCTGGAAGGCAAGGCTCAGATCATCCTTAAGGAGTCTGTAGGATACTGAATACAGACACAAGGCCTCCAGCCTCTCTTAATGGTCCTGATCAGTGCAGATTATAGACAGGTCAAAACATCTTTAGACCTACAGGAAACACCCTTTGTGATTAACTGTGTCATACAGAAGGCTTTCCTGACCACTGTTGCAACATGATGGTCAAAGAAGAAGGTGTTATCAAACATGTTCCAAGGTTTTTGACATCTTCATTTCAAAGTGGGGTGTTTTCTCTATAACATGTTTGGAATATATGTTTGCCAAATGGAACCGTACTGCATTCTCTATCATTATTTTAACCCATTGCTAATGCACCAGTTACTAACACATGGAACTTCACGTTTTAGTTTCTGAATATCAGAAGGGAATTCAAGTGTAAGACCCGGTTTATAAAATCGGCAAACTCGTTTAAGCTGAACTCCAGTCTTTGATTTAGAGATCAGCAAAGTATATAGGTGGCCAAATGGTGCAGCAGTTAGCATTGTCACCTCACAGCAAGAGGTTTTCTGGTTCAATTCTGTGCTATGGTGCCTTCTGTGTGGAATCTCCATGTTCTCCATGTGTTTGTGGGGGATTCCTCTGGGTGCCCCAGTTTCCTCCCACACTCCAAAGACGTGTCTGGAGCTCTTCTCCCCAGGCTTTTGCTGAAAATGGGCTCTGTCCCAGTTGGACTGTGCAGTAAACAAATGAGGTATGCTGTACAGACAGCATGACCACTATCCATGGCTTGAATTAACCTCCCAAAAATTTACCAGATTCATTAGACAGGGTCTATCTTTTACAAAGCTAAAATTCCTGGGGTCAAATGTTATAAGATTTTTTTTATATCCTAGTTTATCAGGTCTATTTCAGGTGGCTTTTGGGAAAATAATCTGTACAGCATTATGTTCAATATTCAGTTACGTTAATGAGGCATGAAGTGGTACATTGATCTACCTGGAGTCACTAGACATCCCCTTTCATGTTAGATTTTTTTTAATTTTATTTTATTTTGCTTTTCCTACCCAGGGTTGTCAGCCTAGGTTTCTTTTTTCAGTAGAGACCTGGGGAGAAAAGCTCCAACATATTGAAAACATTTATGACTTGCACACAGCTAGGTGTGCTGCAAAATATATTTTTCTGACTTTGGCATCTATAGTGTTTAAAAATTACATTATTTATGATTTAGAGGGATTACTTTACATTATACTACCATCTAGTTTAACTCAGACCATTTCTCACTAAAATATTATGTTTAGTATTTGCAAATGGAACAATGCTGTATTTGTAGTCCTGTAATGAAGCCAACTATTGCTTTCTTTATATATAGTTTGTTGGTAATTCATCAGTGTTGAAAATACTGAAATGTAAACTGGATATTTTGGCATAGGTAATTATTACTCTGGATATGGTCCAGTGTGAGAGTACACTAATTGTGCTGGATCAGCTTGACTGAGAGTAGAGAACATATGCTTAGAATAAAAAATTCAACCACCAGCAGCCATAGGTCACCCAGGAGAACAAGCTGCAAATGTAAAAAACAAAAACTCCAAGCAACCACCATAGCTAAAAGCATACGTAGTTTATTAAAAATACAACAGGATATGCACTTTCACACAAAGTGCTTCTTCAGATAAATATCCTTACGCAGATGGTGAGTATACTTTTTGTGCTGGCCCACTTTGGATGAGCATAGTAACAATAACAACAAGTATACAATTTGTACAGTCAGCCTTGGATGAGTGAAGAAAATTGATGTTGCTAGTATAATGAGACATTTGTGGGACCAGTTGTCTATTGGGGCATTAATGCTTCTCAATGTAGTATATTGATGTTTATGCGAATGGATGTCTGGGGCTGGCTACCGTGGTGTGGCACACCATAACTGTTGTGACATATTAGTAATGGTGTGAACTGGCATCTGTGGGACTGACTACCCTGATGTGGTACAGAGGCTTTTTACATTGTAATGCAAAGTCTGTTAACTCATTTCAGAGATTTATTGCAGTGCATCATTGTAACCAAATCCAGTCTGTGTGATGTGGCCAGCGAGTTAAAGTACTGTAACCAAAATGCCGGCATCCATTGAGTTAATTTTTAACATTGATTACAGTTCTATTTTATAACCTGTTTCTTTCAAGGTGGGGGGGTCATAAAGCTCTACTGTATACCACAGTGCAGTGGCATGACCTACACCTTTTATGGTGGTGGTGGGAGGAAAAGTACTGTTCCTGTGTGTACAATATGTAAATCACTGGCTACAGCTCTGAGTGGAGCTAACAGAGGTTGGTGTTACTATAGTATCAGTGATGCAGTAAATGTGGTACAATGTTGTTATTCTCATTATCTTTGTTACTTGGGCATCTTTATTCCTTTTTAATTCAAGCCGTTTTAGCAGGCAGTTCACAGTTAAAATATTACAATTCATGCATCTAATTGAATATCTTGTATCGAGATACAGAGGTGCAAAAGGGATGTCTTCAGCTATAGATTTCACATTACTCATGAGTCATTGTCAGATACATACACTATACATGATCTATTAACATAATTGTATCCTAATGTGCATTCAAAGTGTACATTGATGTCACTGTATTGTAGTATAGCATAGTGTATACCACTATGTATATTAGATTACATTATAGCAACACCTCATTGTTCGATGGTCTTGTCTACTATAGAAATATTATAGCCTGAGAAATAGTGTCTTCATGTTTGATTTTTAGCTTCATCCAGGTTTCAGAGAGAGAGAGAAAATATCTCATGAGAATGGTAAGCCAGGTGTGTAGCTCAGTGATTTTATTAGTGATACTTCTAATGTTAATATAAGGAAGATTTGTTTCAGTATGCTGGTGATTAATTTTATAGATTTTGTTGGGACCGGTAAAGTGGGGCAAGTGTTAAGGTTGAGATAAACAGATTGTCAGGGTGAGGATTTATGTCACAACAAAGTTTAATTTTTATGGGAGAGAAATAGTAGTGGAATAGCTGCTTAAGTTTCATATTAATTTTTGTGTGATATTTAAGCAACCCTAGATCTAGTTGTGAAATAATGTTTGAGGAGGTGAAGGTAGGAGCTATTTTAAAGGCTAGGTTAATACCAGTGGGATAGTGGTGGGGGCTAATGAAGTTGGTATAGGGAAAGGAGATATGGCAGGTGTAAGAATGTGTAAAAATGGACACTGCAGTAATGCAGTGTGTGAGATCAGCTGGTTTGGAGCTGTGTATAACATGATGGGGAGCTATTACTGAAATGAAAAACTGTGAGTAAAAGATATAGAGATTTTGCAGTACAGAAAGACTGTTGTTAAAATGTGTTAACGATAATGTAAGGATGGATGTATATCCAACATGGTTGGAATCGTAGTAGCAGGTTTGACTGGGGGGAATTGTAAGAGAGACAGGGATCGATGGTGTGTTTTTGCAGACTAGTTTGGAGGGGAGTTCCAAATGCTGACTGATTTTATGAGGCTCACTGTGACTGAGTGGATGCGCTGTGAGTCATCATCATCTTCATCATCTTCATCATTGACCCCCTTTTTTACATTTTCTACAAAGGTCGGAATATTGCTTTAACTGTCACCATCTCTCTCAATTCAATGTCACTTGCCTACCTTCTTCAACAGTCATACCTGACTGTTACAGGTCTTTTTTCATACAATCCATCCATCTCTTTGCTGGGCACCCTTGTTTTCTCTTGTCTTTTTGTTATGTGTACCAAATCTCCTTCAATGGATTGTCCTCCACTTTCCTGTACATGTGACTGAACTACCATAACCTGTTCTCTTTGACCGTTTCTGCAAACGGAGATATTTGGGCTTCTGCTCTGATGTCCTCATTTGATCATCTCTCCCATAGCGGGCATCCTATCATCCATCTCAGGCACTTCATCTCCATCACATCTAGGTTTCTCAGCTATTCTGGCTTGACTGCCTAGGTTTCTGTACCATACAGTAGTACTGGTCACACAACTGTTTTGTCCACCTTACTTTTCAGCTTATGTGGCATTCTTCTGTGATGCACTCCCCCGATACTCTGTGTGAGTTGGCTGCAGCCTCTCTAATTCTAGCTTTGCCCCTGCACTCAAACTTCCCTTCTCAACCATCTGACCCAGGTACTTGAAGCTGTTGACTTGTTCCACTATTTCCCCTTCTAACTCAATTCTCATCTTTTTCTGATTTTCCTCATTGGTTGCCATTGATACCATCTTGCACAGTTTCATCCTCTGTGCCTTCAGTTTTGCATTCTGTTCCCTTGTACATTTCTGAAGTTCTTGCTCAGAGGCTGCCTGTAATGTCACAAATCTACATAAAGCAAATGTGTTGATGTGTCCCCTTGAACCTGTTTGCTAATGTAGTCCATCACAAGTATAAGTATCAGTGAACTCAGAGCCGGGCTTTAATCCACACACACTCCCCTGGGTAGCAAGCATCTCAGGGAAATGTGCCATCCCAATAAGAGGCATGCATGCTTGGAGTTCATTCCAGAGATGACACTGTGAAATAGATGTACTTATCCAAATGTGCAAAGAGTATGTCAAGGAACTGCTGAATCATCCTTGAGGTGGGAAATACCTGTGTCTGTGATTTTGGCTCGACTAAGAAAAGCAGCTAGCACCAAGAATTAACTAGGCTAGCAGCAACAGCTAGCATCTTTGCCAAAATCAAAGCAGATAGAAAAGATGTGATTTCAACTGTTATAATACATTTGAGAACAACACGGACACACAACAAAAAAAGGCTAGGTATCACAGACAGGAAGGTGGCATATTAGCATAAGTACTTCTAGATCACTTCTCATTATAATCTCATTCAATGTTCATTTACATAAGTCTTTTTTTTTAGTCTAATGTGTGTGAGCACAAATAGTCTCTATGAATTGTGCCTTGGCTTTGGGCATGTGCAGATAGCACTGATTGCAATTATGCGTTTGTGTAATGACTGTGATTTTTCACCCAGAAATAATAGTTTAAGGTCCAATACAAAACTCATAATGAACTGTGCCACTCATGAAGATGCCTAACCTAAAACAGCTCATTACAGGTATCTCCGATGGCTGAACTAAGCTTTTGTAAACAGATTCACAGTTTTTTTCCTAAGCTAAGGTGTGCCAGCCATTGTAGACTTAGCCAATAGTGGCATAAAAGAAGAATCCTTCAAGGTGAGTTATTAGCTCAGAAAAGAAGAAGACAAAGAAAAATAATATTTCAGTTTGGATTATTGTAGGTTCATAGTTTAGTACTAAGCTAATTGCCCTTGTGAGCCATTTTTAGCCTAGCCAATTATCACTTGTGAGACTCAAACCCTGCCCCGTGTTTGTAAGGCAAACACCTTAGACATTTGGCTACCCTCCCATAGAGAAGGAAGATGAGAAACTGCAGAAAAGGGAAGAAAAGAGAAGAAGAATGGAATATGAAGGGCTGAGATATGATAATGTTAAGCTTGGTATAGTTATAAATTTGTATCTAGTGACTCTTTAGATGAATTTGTGGGATCCCCATCAATTCACATAAATAGAAATTAGATTCTAAATCTGTCTAATATGTTTGGGAAGCATGATCCATTGGTAAGTGAGACACTGATAGATGAACTTATCCTTAAACCAGGAGATGAAGGCTAGAGTACAGCTACCATTATGGATGCACTTACCCATACCCTGTGGTGCACAGATGACACAAACTAATTGTGACAAACAAGTAAAAGGGAAATCGCATGTAACACTACTGGATAGCACTGTGACTGTATATCTTATTCAAAAAGACCATTTCTTCAGTTAGTGATTAGACAAATCTCACATTTGATATTATCCCTTGTATCCAGAAATCCTCCATCAATGATTATCCTGATTGTATGGAACATCAGTATAAATCATTCCAATTATCACTATCCTTCCCACTTCAGTGATTAAACAGACTGCACAGAATTATTCCTGACATGACTTTCTCTCACCACAACCAATCATCTCAGTTACTTGGTAAATTAAGGAACGTTTTTCTGGTGTTCAGTGCCCCTCACCCTCAAGCTCAATGGCCATCTCATCTGCATATTAATTAATGTAAATTAGAGAACTGGCCAACTGTACATCAGCACTATGATTGGAGAATGAATGTTCTCCAGCAGGGTATTAATGTACAAGTAATGCCCAGTGAAAAACGAGTCTGCCACTTCAAGGCAGCATGTCAAGCTGTCGTGGAGCTTTGACTGCTAAAAAATTAACGTCCTGACATTAGTTTTATGCTTGCTAAGCAGCATTTTTGCTGTTTAGTGACTGTAAAAAAAAAACAGAAGTGAATGTGTGTGTATGTATTTGTGTGTTTATTTTTCTGTCTGTGTGTGAGTAAATGCGTGTATGAA
This sequence comes from Protopterus annectens, assembly GCF_019279795.1. Taxonomy (NCBI): domain Eukaryota; kingdom Metazoa; phylum Chordata; order Ceratodontiformes; family Protopteridae; genus Protopterus; species Protopterus annectens. The sequence continues at coordinate 1,439,980,292 of NC_056731.1, forward strand.
AGTAGGAGTGACTCTGTGTGTGTGTGTGTGTGTGTGTGTGTGTGTGTGTGTGTGTGTGTGTGTGTGTGTGTGTGTGTGTGTGTGTGCGTGTGTGCGTGTGTGTGTGTGTGTATGTGAGACAGAGAGAGTGAGAATGATCTTGTGTGAGTGAATGTGTGTATGAAAGTAGGAGTGACTCTGTGTGTGTGTGTGTGTGTGTGTGTGTGTGTGTGTGTGTGTGTGTGTGTGTGTGTGTGTGTGTGTGTGTGTGTTTGTGTGTATGTGAGACAGAGAGAGTGAGAATGATCTTGTGTGAGTAAATGCGTGTATGAAAGCAGGAGTGACTCTGTGTGTGTGTGTGTGTGTGTGTGTGTGTGTGTGTGTGTGTGTGTGCGTGTGTGTGTGTGTGTGTGTGTGTGTGTGTGTGTGTGTGCGTGTGTGTGTGTGTGTGTGTGTGTGTGTGTGTGTGTGTGTGTGTGTGCGTGTGTGTGTGTGTGTGTGTGTGCGTGTGTGCGTGTGTGTGTTTGTGTGTATGTGAGACAGAGAGAGTGAGAATGATCTTGTGTGAGTGAATGTGTGTATGAAAGCAGAAGTGACTGTATGAAGAGAGAGAATGGGCTGTCTGTAAAATTCTTGTGTCTTACTTATTTCTTTTTTTAAGTACTATATTTTTTTTATATATTTTTGATGTAAAATGCTTCCTCCAACACCATCAACATATACTACAGAAAGTTTGAACCATTAGATGGAGGAACTATTTCACATCAAAAATATACAAAAAAAAATAATATAGCACTTAAAAAAATAAGTAAAACACAATAATTTTAGAGAGACCCCATTCTCTAAGTGCAATAATGACCTCCAGGGTGTGTGTTAATGTGTAATTAATGCCCTTCCAGGGGTGCAGAGACCCTCCCCCTATGGCATCAGGCCTCATAACACCCCTGAGCGGGCATTAATTACACATTAACACACACCCTGTCGGGCATTATTGCTTACTTATTCACAGCACAGATTGTCTGTTGTGTCAAATGGCCTACTGACACCAAATGATCTCATACTGGCAGCCAATTGCTATCATTTCTAATCAAGCATGTGCTCATTTCCAGCAATGTCTGTTTGAAAAATGACAGACTTTAGGCAAAAGTGATAATATGAAGAGGCCATACCCTCATGTTCTGCTCAGTTCTTATGTATCAGATTAGGATTAAAGGATGGCTGTAGGAGTACTTCAAGAATTGCTTATATAACTAACATGGATGCAAGAGATATTGTAAGAAAATCTGTGAGCTAACTGTGAAAACTAATATAAACTAAATTTCTAAATGACAAGGATTATTTCTGCTAACTTATAGTGCAGTCAGGATGGTGTGATATCAATTTGGTTAATAAGAAACTTAGTTTCTTGAGGACTCTGTATGATGTAATTTGTATTTCTGCACTTGTGGAATACTGATGTGATATGGAAGATGTCAGTAAGGATACTGAATGAAATCTTGTTAAGTACACTTTTTACAGTTAATAGTAATTTGTTATTCAGTTTGCTAGGTGTAAAGCACTGTATTAATTTACTGTAAATTTAGTATGAAGTAATGTTATTAATGAATTCATTTATTATGCTTTACTGCCCAGACTGACCTTACAAGGCAATGTTCCTGAAATTAGATTATCCAGTGAAAATGTGTACAGATGTTACATTGGCTTAATAAATAGACAAAAAATGTAATTTGCAACACAACCAATAGACAGATAGATAGATAAATAGATAAACAGACAAATATAGACAATAATGCACAGGGAGAGTAGAAAATATATGGCTATATATGAACAAAGCACACTAATTATGTCCTAGTAGAAACAATGGGCCTAATTCTGTAAGGTGTGTGGAATCTGACACATTACGAATATATAATGTAATATGTAGGTGTGCCACAGTGAACTCATAATGTCTAAGTGCACAAAGGAGTATCTCAGTTGTAACTGTTCACTGAATATTACTCGCAAGTACTCATAAGTAATAAAAAAATTGCTGCCAAAGTGTGACATACATAAACAAAGTTACAGAAAGAATCTCAAATTTCAAGCATCCTGACAGTCTTAAATACATATCTATAAAAAAATCTGTCCAGTAAGCTTAAGGACAACTATGGAAAATCACCTTAATTTCATTATTATAAAAATAAGCTAACTCTCACATATGGATTCCAATGGAATCTGTAAACTTTGCTAATAAAAACAATTAATAAAGGCAAAGGGCAATCAGGGCCATATCATGACAGCTAACATTTGCTAACAATGGGTGCAAAACTTGCATGGAGAACACAGGTAACACACACACACACACACACACACACACACACACACACACACACACACACACACACACACCCAAGGAAAGTGGAGATAAAAAAGAAGATCTGGAGTGTGGGTGAAGATGAGCGACACACAAGAGGGATGATGGAATAGAAAAATCAAAGTAAAAGTGAAAGGGGCATGGCCATTTTTTTTTTTTTTTTGAAGTGGTGAGAATAGGCTCCATTTTTTTTTAATTTTTTTAAGAATAGGAGGAGAAGGCCATCACAGCAGGTATATGCATAGAACAAATATCACAACACATAACAGACAAAGGTTAGAAAAAAACAATAAGGACAGGCAGGTTACACAGATAGCACACTGCACAACACAGACAATGGAAAGTTGTCAAACAGAGTGGAGAAGCATACCAGTCATGGTGAAATGAAGACACTATATCTACCTATGCACTATCAAGTTATGACATGTTTCAAACTGTGTGTCCATCATACATTGATGTGTATAACCAATGGCAGATTTGTGTTTTAGGGTAATAAATAAGAATCACGGTACCCATTGGATAAATAAACACATGCTCAAGTATTCTGTCAGCAGTGCAAGTGTAAGCCAAGCAACATCACAGATGTGCAAATGCAGATCTAAGAATGCTAGATAACTCCAACAGAGGAGAGAACCAACTTCTGACCATTCATGTGAAAGACAAGCAAACAAGCACAGTGTCAAACAGCAGTACTGCAGCAAAGCAGCAAAATGGCTTCTAAATATACAAGTACATGTACACAACCCAACCAAACATGTAATGAAACACATATGCCATGTCAAAGGCAACACATAGATGTAAGTGTATATGTATGACAGCCAGTGACCTAAATGGATTGTACATGGAAGCAGTGTCAGTACACATGCACACCACTGACATTTAAGAATATTTGCAAAAATCTAACACTACAGCTTAAAAAATATATAAGGTTGTGCACATAAATTTCAATAATGTACACTGGTTAACACACAAGTATAATGAGAACTAGGATGTATTGCAAGCATTAGCCAGAGACTTGTGTGCAGATGTCCTGCATTTGGAAAGTGGCCATACAATTGGCACATATATACCATGCCAACAATGTAATACATGATAATGCTCAATAAATGCAACAAAGGCAAACATATCTACAAAATACAATATATAAATATGAAGGTGGAAGTGAGGAAGACAACCTGGGCCCATTCCAGGAAAAATCAGGACAACAAGGTAAGTGTACACATTGCAAATGCATGTGTACAGCACACAGGGTGTTGTCAAAGCCAACCAAAAATACATTTAATCAAATGGCTAATGTACATCATATGGGAAGACTGATTGCTGATGTCCATAGAAATGGGCATGTATAAATTGCACAAATACAGTAATGTGCAGTCATGTAACATCAAAAGGCATAGGTAAGCAAGCTAAGAATTTCCATCACATGCACATATCTTGTCATGCCAATGCTGAACAAACAACCATAGGTGTATGTCATGCACCCTGTTCATTACTGAGCAGGGTACACTCTTAGTGAGCACCACTACAGCACATCAACGATAAGTCAATAAATGCCATAGCTACAATTGTGTGTCAGTATGGATCTGACTATGGCCAGAGACATGTACAATTATCAGTTAATGTGTACAGCTATTGGCAGAAGGTGTAAAGTTATGTGAATAAGGATTCGATGTGGGAATGCAACAAACAGCAAACATGGAGTAATGTAATGTTGCAGAATAAATTAACCTCACCACAGTATATACATTAAAGCTAAATTGGCGTTAAATGCAGTCAGTAAAAGAGGACTGCCCATAGGTATGACATACCTGTATATGACTCCACATGGCATCAGCAGTCCCAACACATGGCACACAACACATCATGCCAGCTGTATAGCAAGATGACTGTCTTCCAAAACACATGAGAAATGATATGTCCTTCTGTTGCACATACATGATATGGCAATATATTAACTTGAACAATACCACAGTGGTAGTTCTGGACTATGGACAACATCTGTAGTTTGCCAGGTTCCCTCAGTAAAACAGATGTTTATGGGCTAATTGCTGTAGTACTATCTGCACGATAACTGTCACAATGAATGGACAGCTGAATATGAGAGGAAAGTGTAATGTTTTAATGTGTGTCATGTACACAATGAAAAATAATAAAATATCAGATGATATCTGCATGATATGTTTGCATATAATACACAAGCATGACAGCTACATGGTATGCATGCACAAGAGTGCATATACAGTCCAATCAATTATATGGCAATCAGCACGTTGGCAGCATAACACAATCGGAGCAGATAGACAATACTTATGGATCACGGGAGCAGGCTGATGTTGAGGAGCCTCACAAATGACCTCATGGATTACCTCCCTGAACAAGTTGCTCATAGCCCATGCCATATCCTGAAAGAAGTTCTCCATCATGTCCTGCATCTGTCTTTGAAACACATAGGCCTCAACCTCCCAGATCTCCCCCAGATAATCGTGTATGTTCTGGTCCTGGTGTCTTTTCCTCAGGAGTGCCACAGGCATGATGGTGAAGGCAGGGGCAGGTCCAGCTTCCTTTTCATTGTCATCATTATTTGAGGACTCCAGCATCAACCTGGCATACACTGATAATCCGTATCTGATCGGCAATTGTCCATGGATCCCATGCTCTGTCAAGGTGAATCACAAAACACAACAGAAATGCAAAGCAAATGTGTATTACACCGCAGATTCCCATGAAGACCATAGCTGATCTTAAAATGAAACTGATGTGCAAATGATGTGCAGTCTGCAATCTAACATACTTAATCAACATCCCATCCACCTGTGTGTTCTGCAAATATAATGGTGAGACTGAAAGTGGAGTAGTAAGCATCAAACTTCTTATTTAAAACACAGTTCAGTTTGAAATGGTGCAAACAACAGCATCAGCACAATTATAATCAGCATATTTGCTATTTGTGAATGGCTCCTAATGCACACACCTTCCTTATATCACTTTATCTATAGTTATGGACATGTCCAATAACATAACATGTCAGGGAGAATGTATCCATCACCATTGTCAACAATTCAATCAAGGTCATGCAATAGCATGCATAACTCAGCTTACCAGTGGGAATCATGACATCACCTGAACATTTGAATACTGGCCAACATGAAGCATGGCAAGACACACAAAACCAACATATGTAACACATCCTGACATTTGAATGGAATCATGCCTGACACTGCCTCATGCTACATTAACATAACTGAAATTTGACAAAATAAAGATTGTAAATATCAAGATAACAGTATTATTGGGACCTGCACTGTTTAATAATGTTGTCTGCCTTGGTAAACTGTTCATCTGAGTGCCTGGCAGCATGTCATGATTCCCTTTCTTTTCCCTTTGCATTTCTTGCCTGTGCAGTTTTGTGTGTGTATATGAATGAAAACTGTAGTTTCTGCATGCAGTGAGTCATGTAACTAGCCCCCAAGTTACATTGTTAAAATGAAGACAAAGTGATATGACAATATTGTGGAAACTAGACAAGTCATATGACAAACATCTGAGCCAGGCAGCGTGGTAATTGGCTGAAACCATATCAATATAATGAATACAACAGTACAAATACTTATAATGTTTAATCATCACAGCCTGTGACACATGAAAATCTACTATATGCTCTAATAATAGTATTGTATTTGGACAACTGTATGCATGATCTATCTACAACAAAATGCAAACATCCAGATAATACTTGCTGATTCTGAAATGTTTTAAAGAAATGCCTATAAGTGCAAGTATCCACAAACACAGGATACGAGTATGTTGCAACAAAAACACCCAAGGCATTGTAAGCAGATACAATACCAGTGATGAATTGAAGGGCATACCACACAGTCTGCAAACAATGTGTGAGCACTGACTCAGCAAACACCCACTCAGTCTGTGAATGACCAGGCTGGCTATAAACAACAGATAGTCAGTAAGGAAAAATATCCATACACATAATTGTACCAACCCATGCATTATAAACAGCAAAGAACTGCAGACTTATATGTAGAATACCTACCTCAAAATATGTGTGATAGATACACAAACCCGACTGTCATTTAAATTGTGGTTTATATTTCCAAAACTATCTGCAGAAAGCATGGCTTGATGCTAAATGGTACTTCAACATATTTGGATTTGAATCAGATGCTAAGCACAGGTATAGTATGATTATTGCATTTACTAACGCATGATGGGTATTCAGACATTCTAAGCAATATACATGGTTATGTAGAAATTACAGGCCTGTAACAAGGATCAAATGAATTTCATTTAACAAAATAGAAAAATTAAGCAATATACCTCTCTTCCTCTGCTGTTCCTCAAGCCTGTGCATCCACTTGATGCACAGGGCTCAATTCTGTGTTCGGTCTTTAGCGCCTGATAAAAGAAAATATCAACTATGAATGATGTCGTTTAATCTAACCTCTAGATCAGGTTCTAGAAATTTTACTTCTGAAGAACATCAGATAATCACCATGCATATTTTACAACACAGGTTTCCACATCTTTGGACACAAATGAGAGAACATGAGATCCAAATTCTAATCTTGACGTCTACCCTTGCAGCCAATACTGACTGTGTGTTATGAATGCAATGAAAAGATTTAGGGTTATGACATCACCTGGGTGGAGGATGGGCTACTAATGTGGCTCATGGCCTAGGATTTCAAAAAATGAACACTTGCTGGGCATGCAGATAAATATTTAGCAAGAATGAGTTCATGTCAGCACTGTGGTCACAATCATTAACAGCAATGGAAAACCTTCAATAGTCAGACAGTGGGACAGTAGCACAGTGTCATGTATATCAGAGTTCTGTTAACACAGATATAAAAGTTGTTGTACATCAGGGACACAGTAAGGTATGTGGGAGGACTACATTTAAAGATATTTCTTGGCAAAGTGCACATCACAAAGCAAATGCATACATGACTGTATTTCTCTGTTCTACATTTCACCTGTAATTCTGACCATCTGCCTCCTTCAAAAGATGAGGATGAGGTAGTTGATGAAGTGAATTTAATAATGAATGACAAAACAACACTTGCTAGCGCTTTTGAAAATAATACCATATTGAAAAAATGTTGTCAGACATATAGCAGTCTGTAGCAAGTTTTACTAACCCTGCACTTGGCTGCTGTTCATAGGATACTAGGAGGTTACTAGGCTATCCACCCAGAGGTTATTTCAAGGTTAACCATTTCATCCCAATGTAATACCATAAAAACTCTAGTCAATAGCCAGGATTGTATTTAGTAATGACTGCCCATTAGGAGGCTTGTGGGCACTATCTCTGGTATGAATTTACAGTGCCCCATCCACTCATCCAGGTTCCTTTTGAACAGTGTCATACAGAGTTTGCAACCATGAAAAATATAAACACTTATCAATAAGCAGTTATGTAGAGAAGAATATTCCGCTATGTGTGAAATAAACCAATATAAAATGTTAATGATATGTTTCCTGTATGTGGATTTGAACCCATAACATTCAAAAATGCAGGTGTGTTGGCTGTTTTCTTTACAGGCCAAGCTAACAGACAGCAAATGCTTCTTTTTAATAAACAGGTACTGCTTGTGTTTATTCAGATTAATGGTAATAATGGAGGAATACCAAAACTTCTGACAATTATTGGCCATTACAGTCTTAAGAAATAACAGCTATAAGCACATAACTGGAAGCATATCTGTAATCAGTCAGACAGGCATTCCTTTGGCTTAAACAAATAAGATTGTTGCAAGACTGTTCACTTTATTAGGAGGAATGAATTAAAAAAGTTATTTATGAGGTACTATGCCACATAGTGGAATATTCATCTCTGCATAACTGCTTATTGATGTTAATGTGCTTTGTTCAGCTAGATTAGGTAACACTGTCATACTATGATGGATAACTATGAAATACGTAGTCATCAGCAGCTTGGGCGCTGTAGGCATCAGTAATACATGACTCTATAGATGTGTGAAATTATGTTATATGTTGTAAAACGATGCACATCTGCAAAATTCAGAACTATGTATATTAGAAACATTAGTAAATAAATGAATAGCATGGTAATAGAATCCATACTTATATGGATAGCAGTCACCATGTTTTCTTAATTACCCAGATGAGATAATTATCAGAACAGCTATGTACTGGTTATATAAGCCATGTATCTGAAATATCTGGGACACAGCTATAGCTCTAGATTCCATAGGAACGATCAGCTATATGAAAGATTGAAACATTTTCTGTAGGGATCCACTGGCTATCTCCTCACCTCGGCAAGGTCTTCTGCATCACTCCAGTGCAGGTCATCATAGTGGTGATGAACCTGAACTCCAGTATGGTAGATTCCCATACATCACTGCTACTCCCTCGCACTTTGGTTGTAGATGTCAATCATCATCAAGTTCCTTGGCCTAGGATTCATCCGATGTTCAGCTTCAACATCGACAGTCAGCATCTGTGTGGTGTTCTCCTCAGTCCAATTGGATGCCCACACACATTGTAGCCTTCTGGAAGTAGCCATCTTGATACTGCAATGGAAAATGTAGTATAAATGGAAAAATGCTAACTGAGGTCCCACTCAGTTCGCAGATATCAATGGTGTGATCTGTAAATGTATCAGAATCAATATTTAAAAGTGGCGTTTATGTCATGTTATCTGATCATTGAGAGATAACGGGCATGTGGTACACATGGTACCGTTTATCAATACCCATTGTGTACTTGCACAGAGCACCTGCCTGTTACATTGAGTTATTAATTAATGCAATGAATTTTGAGAAATTACATGGAGGTGCACAAATGGTATTCCAAAACTAGGAGTTTTAATGAACCTCATTAATTATATATGGCACAAATGGTACTAAAAAATGGGTGCACATTAGGTGCTCTTACTTTCATTATACCTGAGTCATAGGTAGCTGATAAGTTAAATTGCCAGCCACTAACATTTCTGTTTTGGGGAATATTACCTCTGTTAATATTACTTATTCTCAAATGTACCTATTTAGAGTTATTTTTATTGAAAATGCGTGCTTAAGACAAATTCTTGTAACTTACTGGAGTTCTGTCTGATCTACATTTATGCATACAGGTGTTGCATCTACATTATGGACATGCATTAATTATCCATATGCAGCTATATAGACAGATTTACATAGCAAAAATGAATAGTATATAAAGACAGGTTTACAGATCGTCCATATGTCTTATGGCTGACTCCATATACTCTGTGGTGTATAGATGGAAACCTTCGGATTCCAACAGCATCCATGTGCACAATGTCCTTTTGCTGTTACAGATGTTTCTTCACTGATGGCTCTTAACACAAGTCTTATAATTACTGGCTCAATATAAAAAGGATACGTACTCTCAGTGGCCTGCTAATGAATACTAAAGCTGTCTGATGCTTTTCAAATGATAATTTGTGTAGCATTTTAAGATGAAATGCATGCAGATTCCTATGGCATGATGCTGTTGTCTTTGGACCTCCATTTAATGGATATGTAGTGTAAGGGATTGAATCCCACAGATACCCTCTCCAGATATCACAAGTTATGTTGATTTTACAACTGTTGTGTATGCAGGAATTGGTGTTACTTTGTATATGTCATATTAATATTTGTCACAGTCAGTGTTTCATAGACTTTTGCATTGCATAGGAATGTATATTGTTTATGTTGACATATGCTGTCCACATACCCGTCTGCATAACTGGGTCCCCAAAGGAATATGATCATGTGTATATCATTGTCAAACAGACCTATGTGTGACATTATCTCCCCACAGGAAAATGGCGTCATCAATAAACAAAGAAAGGGGAAAAAAGTGCCAAAAGTAAACTAATAACCAAAAATAAGGCACTGGAAGGTTCATGAGAATAAAATCCACTGTTTTATTGATCGGACACGATATTAAAAAAAGTAAAACACATCCAGAATGCATTAACTGTATCACCGTGTTTTCATCACAAAAACTTCTTCAGATGAAACCCCTTTATATACAGAAACATCCCCAATTAATCAATTAACAAACTATTATAATTTTAAAAACACAGTGTAAAAAAACTATGTACACAAACAATGAAACAATAAATACAGAAGTGCATAGATCATTTGTTGGTCAAGCAGGAATTTTGTAAAAAACATACATGATTTACAATTTGTAAAATCTTATAAACAAAAAAAAATGTTTAAAAATGTTTAAAAATATAAAACCTTTTAAAACCACATTTAAAACACTGTTGAGTAGGTCATACAAAATATAAAACAGCACCATCTGCTGGAAAGTCACATAATTTGAAGTTTAGCTGACCTAAGCTTTAAGACTGGCTTCAATAAAACCCACCTCATTCAAGCCAGGATTCCAAGTAGCTTCAAGAACTAGTTGCCAGTACAGTTCCCTGTATTCTAGGTGTGTTTCCCAAGGGCCACCTCTAGGATCAATGGGCAATATTTCTATTACATAAAAATGAAAATCAGCCCCTGCACAGTTCAGAGTATGTTTATACAGAGAATTGTTACTGTTCATCTTTTTTATATCGTACCTGTGTTCATACATTCTTAACTTTAATGTTCTCTCAGTTTTGCCTATACAGAATGCTTCACATTTGTCACACAGGGCTAAATAAATAATTCCATTAGCATTGCAATTAGCAAAACCATTTGTCTTAATAAGTCTGTCTCTACTTTTCAGATGAACCATCTCTCCAACTTTGACATAAGGGCACTGGGCACAACAACCACACTTGTGTGTGCCCCTTTTGTTAGAAAGGTGAACACCTGTCCTAGGGGTACCATTTTCCAAAATGTTTTTTAATACAGCGCTCCCTTCTTTAAATACACTTAAAAGGTTTATCAAATATATATTGCAGGTCTGATGTACTAGCAAATCTGTTCCATTCTCTTTCTATAATGTTTCTGGCCAACCTACCATCCCCGTCATAAGTAATAACCAAAGCACTGTTGTACCCATTATCACCTGATCTCTCCGATGTTTGAATATTTTCAAGGTCCTGATTGTCACTCCCGAAAATGGGGACAAATCTAGATTTTCTTGCTTCCAAAACTTCATTGTATACTTCTGCTAGAGGCTTTTCTGGGTACCCTCTAGCTTTGAACAAATCCATAAGATAAGCAATTTCATTAATAAAATCATTGTCATCTGAGGTCATTCTGGATATTCGAACAAACTGACCATTTACTACCCCATTCTTCTGGTGATGTGGGTGTGCACTGGTATAATATAGGTAAGAGTTTGAAAATGTTGCTTTTCTGTAGACTCTAGTTTTGAAGTTCCCTCCAGCCTTACTGATACTGAGGTCCAAATATCTAATTTCATCAGAATTGATTTCATATGTAAATCTTAAGAAATCTGTGGTGCTAGACAAATAGTTAAAGAAATGTAAAAACTTACTCTCAGGTTCTACCCAAAATAAACAAATGTCATCCAAAAAACAGGCATAAAAATTCCAGCAACACCTGAAATCACAATTGAACACAAATGTCTTTTCCCAGTAGGAAAGTATAATGTTAGCGTACGTGGGGGCACAATGGGCCCCCATAGCAACACCTCTTAGTTGTTTGAAATACTCACCCTCAAAAAATATTAAATTGTTTTTTAAAATCACATCCACTAAGATTAAACATGTTCTAAAGTCATTAAAACATATGTCATTAGTATCACTTAAAACCTCTTTTTACCATTCTAAACCCAGAGTGTGGGGTATTGAAGAAAATAAATCTATCACATCAAACGTGATAAAAGTAAGGTTGTCACAATAAAGGCCCAAATGTAGTTTTTTCAAAAGGTCCCATGAGTCTTTGAGTACATTTGCCTCCCCTATAGACAATATTTTTAAGCTTGGAATCCACAAATTTAGCTAAGGGGGCTGTTATGGAACCTTCAGCAGAGACTATTGGCCTTAAGGGTGGGTTGCCCACATCCTTATGGACCTTGGGGATGCCAAAAATTGATGGAATCCTAGGTTTCTTGACATGTAAAAAATTGTAAGTATCATTGTCTATAATCCCTTCAATGAGCAAGTCATTTAAATATACTTGTATTCTTTTGTAAGCAATATTTACTTCATTCAGAGAAACCATCATATACTGGTTGACATCACCCAAAATGTCCATCATCTTACCTTCATATGTGATTTTGTCCATTAAGACTACACCCCCACCCTTATCCGGTTTCATAATTTTTAAAGTCTTGTTACTTCTACATTGTTCTACATTGTTCAAGTAAGTCTCTCTCTTCCCTACTAAAATTCGGAGTCACTTTGTTTTTATTTATGGCTTGCCTTAACTCGTTCTACACCATACATTCAAAGTTCTTTAATTGTGGCTGCAAGGGCGGGTTAAAAATGCTTTTCCTATGCAAGGTGGCATTGTGTGAGTTGGACCTTTCTTGACCATTAAAAAATAGTTCTAGATTCTTTTTTCGCATATGCAATTTAAAATCCACCAATAATTTAAACACATCACACTTTCTCCTAGGGATAAAACAAAATCCCTTCATACATAAATTAAAATGACCTTCCTGCACGTCAATGTTACTGTAATTAAAAATGTTAATTTTTTGCAATACTAATGGAATTATTTATTTAGCCTTGTGTGACAAATGTGAAGCATTCTATATTGGCAAAACTGAGAGAACATTAAAGTCAAGAATGTATGAACACAGGTACGATATAAAAAATATGAACAGTAACAATTCTCTGTATAAACATACTCTGAACTGTGCAGGAGATGATTTTCATTTTTATTTAATAGAAATATTGCCCATTGATCCTAGGGGTGGCCCTTGGGAAACACACCTAGAATACAGGGAACTGTACTGGCAACTAGTTCTTGAAGCTACTAGGTATCCTGGTTTGAATGAGATGGTTTCATTGAAGCCAAGCTTAAAGCTTAGGTCAGCTAAACTTTAAATTATGTGACTTTCCAGAAGATGGTGCTGTTTTACATATTGTATGACCTACACAACAGAGTTTTAAATGTGGTTTTAAAAGGTTTTATATTTTTAAACATTTTTTGTTTATAAGTTTTTACAAATTGTAAATAATGTATGTTTTTTTACAAGATTACTACTTGACCAACACATGATTTTCTATGCACTTCTGCATTTATTGTGTTTCATTGTTTGTGTACATAGTTTTTTTACACTGTGTTTTTAAAATTATAATAGTTTGTTAATTGATTAATTGGGGATGTTTCTGTATATGAAGGGGTTTCAGAAGTTGGTATGCTCATCTGAAGAAGTTTTTGTGATGAAAACACAGTGATACAATTAATGCGTTCTGGATGTGTTTTACGTTTTTTAATATCATGTGCGATCAATAAAACAATGGATTTTATTCTGGTGAACCTTCCAGTCCCTTATTTTTGGTTAAAATGTCATCATACTAGATGCTCTGTAACAACATGGATGGAGACTCTTTGGAAGTGCAGGGAATACAGTTTGGAGGAATGAATTGTGGGCTGACATCACCAATATCATTAATGCAGTTGGAGATCACAATAGATCCCATGACACCTGTTGATGACACTGCTCCGACATGATCCACTGTTTAGCCAACAGGTTACAACAGTATGAGAGATTGAGAGATGCCACAGATGGTGGATCATGATTAGCCTCCCCATTAAGATCACAGTACTTTTGCCTCCCTGCATATCATAAGTGGGGAATGATGCTTACCCGGGGTTAGAAGCTGGAGTTCCAGGCTGAACATGTATATGCTACTTTGCGTGACATGGATATAGAGTAAATCATTGCATATTGCTGTTACATACATATTCGTGTATTGTCATTTTGGATTTACAGCAGCTGATTTGAGACATTCACACAGATCCACACAGGGTAATAATGATGAATGTAAGTGTAATAACATATACACATACAACTGCAAAAGAGATAGAAAAGTGCAATTGACATACATAATCCTGTCTGCATTAATATTCACAGATCCATCTACTGCTGGTCAACACAAGGGAAGGGCAGGTGAGTGTCTCCATACTGTTACTGTGATAGCTGCCTGTTGTTTTCTCAGCATCATATCATGGCACTACTGTTTACTGTTATACTGATATTACCCTAACATTATACACTCTAGGTGCATCCAGTGTGAGCCCAAGTCATGGAGGTGCAAGTACAGACAGACCAGGTATGTCACCACAACAGGTTAATGGTTTGCAGCAATGTGTAGCAGAGCTGTGAAACATGACACTGATGTCACTGTTTTTTGACACAGGGACATCTTGCCAAAAGGTGCAATGCCTATCATGTGAGTATCTGCAGTCCCTCTTACTGTGTCATATATGTTATGCTGTCAGTATTCTGTTCCCTACATACATGACTGCGTTGTCTTTCTCTTTATTTTCCCAGTGCAGGATCCATAGTGCAGCACACAAACTCACCACAGCAGGAATCTGTCACTGGTATGCTGTTACTTATGTTTCATACATGTCATTGCTGTTACTCTTGTTGTTTTCCTCCATTAATACTATGTCCTTCTACCCATTCCTAGGCCAGACAGCATCATAATCAAGTGCTCAAATGAGTTGCATGTCCATGTAAAACCTACTGTATGTTTTAATGCTGTTCGAACGGTTCATGCTGATAATGATGTGATTAATAATGATGACTTTTTTCCCAGCAATAGTTGAAATTATTTCCTCTTCTACAGTACGATCTTCCCAGAAGGTCTTGCCGAGTGTGTGTAATGTTTGTATTCATCACATTTGTCATGTATGTTGGCTATGTAACCTAACTGTCAACTCCCTCTTTTGTACATTCCATGACTCTGACACAGACAAGACCTAATGGTAAGTCCGTATTATCTGTAACATTGCAGTGAGATAGATGTATCATTTGTCTTTAATGATATCCAGCATGTGACATAAGCATGTTGTCCTGATTGGTGTCATCTGTCTCTTCTTTTAGCAGAACTACCTATATCCATTAGCCTGTCCAGTGATCATGATGTGGGTTCTGATGTGTCTCAGTATGGTAGCATGGCTGCTGACACACAGGAGAGTGACACTTCAACATCTACTGTGCCAGCATCCTTGAATGGCTAAACATGTTGACCTCCACATCCGAGGCTACAGTTGCAGCAACATCACTGTCAACCCCATGGATGGACTTTCCAAACACCTCAAGGTCCAGTGTGCCAGTGACCATATTACCATGCTGAGACACATCCTGAACCACATCATCATCAGTGGATGAGCTGCTGGATGATACAGATAGCTGATGTGCTACAAGATACAATGACACAGATCAGGCCAATGTGCTTACATCATATGATGCTTATCATCAAAGACATATGACATGAATCTCTCACTTGAGTGTTACAAATAATGATGCCTTTACATGAGGTCTACTGTATATATGTTTTCACGGAATCTACATACATGAAGTATTTAATTTGGTTACAAGGCCATCATACATGGCATGTGTGAGGAATACTAAAAAAGCACATAACTGACAACACCTAATGCAGAGAGATCAGGTATGTTACAGCAAAGCTGTTATAGCTTGCATCAATACATAGCATGCATGTGATACATGACATTTATGTCAATATTTGTCAACACAGACCCATCTGGTATATAGTTGCAATATTCATCATGTGAGTATTTGCAGCCCATGTTACCATGTTGTGTATGTGAAGCTGTCAGTATTGTTTTTGCTAAATTGATAACTGTATTGTCTGTCTCTTTACTTTCCCACTGCAGGATCCACAGTACAACTGACAACCTCTCCACAGCAGAAGTCTGTCAGTGGTTTGCTATTAAATATGCTTCATACCTGGCATTGCTTTTTATCCTGTAGTTGTCCTCCATTAATACTGCATCCCAATTCTATTCTTAGGCCAGACTGCATCAACTTCCCAGAGTGCAAATATGAGCGGTATGTATATGTCATACCATCTTGTATGTTTTAACCTGGTTAATGGTGTCAAAGACATGATCGATAATGCTGATTTTTATCCTTACAATAGTTGAAATTCATCTCTTTTCAAAAGCACCATCTTCGCATTAGGTGTTGTCAGTTATGTGCTTTTTTAGTATTCCTCACACATGCCATGTATTTTAGTATTCCTCACACATGCCAGCTTGGGCTTTAACTGGATGCACCTGTAGTGTACAATATTAGAGAAATAACAGCATGACAGTAAACTTCAGTGCCATGAAATGAGGCTGAAGCAATTACAAGGTAGTAGTCACAGTTGCAGTATGGAGACACGCATTTGCTGATCCCTGGTTTAGTCCTGAAGTAGATGAACCTATGAATATTAACACAAACAGCTTTACACATGTTGTTTGGTCTTACTTCAGTTGTATCAATACATAGCTTTAAACTTATGTTCATCATCCTCACTTTATAAAAGTGCTATCCTCACCCTGAGCAGTTGTGTGTGCATGGCTCAACTCTGCTGCTGTAAATTTATTTATTTTATTTATTTATTTATTTTCAGTTTGATTACTGTGGAAGTCCACTGGGCCAAGAAGTACCCATTTTCAGTGGAGGCCTGGGGTGAAAAGCTCCAGAGGCAGTACAATCAAGGTTACATACAGTGATAGATGATAATACAAAGTCAAAACAGTTAAGAAATACTAGATGCAGTAGTAGGCAGTACAATCAGGTTACATAATACACAATGTCCAAAGTAGTCAATAAGCTCTGACGTGCAGAGTTTACAAAAAATATTTTATTATTTTTTTTATTACATATGTACAGTATTTACATACTTACAGTCAACTGCAGCTAAAACCATATAGGAGGAACATAGAAATGAATTGAGAGAGTAGATAGTAGATTGGTGCTAGAGTATCGAGGTCAAGGTGGAGAAGGTTCCTAGGATTTATGTAGGGTGAAAGCAAGGACATTTCCATTTGGAGGATAAGTATAAGAAAATATGAGTTTTGAAAGATTCTGAGTTAGGTAAGGTCCTAAGTGAAGGAGGGAGGGAGTTCCAATTAAATTAAAAACAACACATAAATGTGCATGATACAGCAATATGCAGTCACTGCTTCAATACACAGTTATGTAGGAATAATATAAACAGCTTCACAGTCCCCTACCCCCTCTGCAGGAATGAGCAACAATGTCCAAATCTACACCAAAGTGCTATATGAGCATTTATATAGATGCATGGAATCAGGAACACCCGACAGGACAAAATCATCCTCTGCAAGGAAGAGTAAATCTGTCTGGTGGATATCTGCAATAAATAAACTATATAATAAAAGGAAAACAAATGCTGTCCAGGACCAAGAAGAAGCAGATGCCCAATTGGAAGCAATCTCTCCTTAGGCTAAACAAGCAAATAAGAGCACTAGTGGAATTCTTTAAAGCCAACTTCGAGTCCAAATTGACCACATCTACTAGAGACAATCATAAGGCCTTCTTTACATATGTCAGCAGTCTCAAAGGAAGCACACAGATCTGTTCAGAACTGATGGTCAAAGACACCATGTATACAAATGCTATAGATATAGCCAACCTACTGCCTGACAGATTCAGTGAAAACTTCACCCCTCTGTCCTCCTATCAGTAAATCAGGACATCTCCAGTACCTGCCCCCCTCCCCTTATCTCTAGGGAACAGGTCATCACTGTCCTCTCAAAGGCAAACAATACAGCCTCCATGGGACCCGATAACATCCCAGACTGTATCCTACATGAACTCAGGCATGAACTTGCAGCACCATTAGGCACCCGATTCAACCAAAGCCTGAGTACCAGCTTTATCCCAGCCAAGTGGAGGACAGCCATTGTCATTGCTTTACACAAAGGTGGAGCATCTACTAATCTGGGAAAGTATAGACCCATCAGCCTAACTAGCCTGATCTGCAAGGCCATAGAATGGATTATCATGGACCTCATTAACAGGGACATTGGCAACCTCCAAACACTCGACCCCACACAGTTTGGCTTTGTCAAGGGGAGGTCATGTCTGTTATATCTGGTTGACTTCTTTGAGACAGTCACCAAAGCCATGGATGAGGGGAAGACACTGCACACCGCCTACTTTGACCTGGCCAAAGCCTTCGACACTGTTCCCCACTCTGGCATAATACATAAACTCTTTAAACTAGGCATCAATCCATATGTTTCCAGATGGATAGCAAACTGGCTCACTGATAGAACCCATCTAATCAAAATAGAGGAAACCACCTCAAGCAGTAGACCCGTAACGACTGGAGTACCCCAGGGATCAGTCTTGGGATCTCTGTTATTTGGGATATACTTTTCTGAGGTGAAGGCCAAAACCAGTGGCCTATGGCTGGCCAAGTTTGCAGATGACTGCAAGGTGGGAGTGGTCATCAATTACCCAAGTGATGTGAACTTCCTCCAAGAGGGTCTCACCCAAACAAATGACTAGTGCCAGAAACATGGCTTCAAGCTTAATGCCAAAAAATGCATCATCATCCCCTTTGAGGAGAGTGATGTCCCCACATATTATCACATTAATAGCAATGTCCTAAGCACACAATCAATCATGAGGGATTTGGGCACCCAGGTTGATAGCAATCTGACTTTTGACCATCATGTTGCTTCCGTTGTATGGAAAGCTTTCTACATGGCCCACCACATAAGTAAAGATATCTCATCCAGAGATAGGGAGGTCATAACAACCCTGTATTCTTCCCTTATTAGGCCAATTATTGAATACAATACCCCCATTCAGCATGTACCATGCAAAGCACATGTAGCAGCTGGAGATACCACAGAGGTTCCTCACCAGGAAAATCCAGGGCCTCAAACATCTACCCTACACAGATAGGCTAAAAGCCCTGTCTCTCTACTCAGTTTCATACAGACTCCTCAGAGATTACCTCTGCCTGGCATACAAAGCAATCTTAGACTCCACCTTGATGGGACTGCTGCAAATCCGCAAGTCAAGGTCCATGCAAGTAACCTGCACAGGTGACCTCAACCTGGCTTGTGACATCAATAAGACTTGTTGGTGCAACAGATTTGCATCCCAGAGACTCCCCATCTGTGGAATAGACTCCCTCACCACATCAAGCAGAGTACCTCATTATCCCTTCTTAACCATAACCTGGATAATCGGATGGAAAACAGAAAATATACCCCTGGGATTCCACTTGTGCCCTTGCTTGACATGGGCTTTGGGTGCTGACTTGCCTAAACATAGACTAAACTCTTGGGTAGACTTATAAGGACCTCAGGGCCAATAGCCTAGTAACTTTCTATGATCCTATAATGGAAAGAAAGACATACATGTCCGGTCTGGAACTCCAGCTTCAACAGCTTCAATCCCACCAATGGGGGTGCATTGCTCCCCTCTTGCGGTATGCAGTGATGCCAGAAATATTGTGATGTCATCAAAGGATTGATGGTGGTCCACTACCAGTAGAATCCCTTGATCACTTGTAACATCTTATTCTTTGACTGCACGAAAGACCATGCCTGAGCAGCATCATCTACAGGCATCACAGGATTGGTTGTGGACTCCAACTGCATTAATCATGTTGTTAAGGTCAGTCCAGGTATCATGTCTCCAAACTATGTCACCTAAACAACCTAGGAGTCTCTGTCCATGTTGCCAGAGTGCATCAATTGTTTTGTCATTTTCCTGGGGGGATAATTTTATATCCCTAGGACAGTTTTTCCGTCTGAACAACAGCGATACACACATGATAATATTCCTGTGTTAGCTTATTTGTATATTTAATTCTGTGAGCAGCATATGTCAACATAAATAGTGTGTATTCCTGTGCAATAATAGCCAAGTGAATTGTTTTTTTTTGGACTTCATCAGGAGTTATATGACTGAAAAGTGAAAATTGAAAACATTATAAACATACTATATATGCAATGCAGACTGTTGAATGAGTTAAGCCGCTGCCCTGTATAGTTCTCTCCCTAAACACGCTATATATGCAATGCAGTAAGTGCAATGCCACTCATCACGCTCGATCATCTCTCAGCTCTTTAGCTTGCTGCATGTCGTCGGTACAGCTATTAACTTTCATCAGTTGGTGCTGATTCATGCATTCACTTATTCCACCCATTGGAATGGCATACTCGTGTGGAAAAGCAGCAAGTGGAACAAGGGCAATACTTCCTGGTGTCTTTATTAAGCAAGAAGAATAAGAGTGTGTCACTTAAGTGGCCTTAGAAGATAATTTAAAAAATTAATTGAACAATAGGAAATAAGTTAAGACAGTGCCAAAAAAATGAGGAAATGGCTGTGAATTGCATTTCCAGGTGGTAGGAGGATGAAGCATTACAGTGGAGGAAGGCAAGGAGAACAGTGTCAGGTATGCAGGCTGAAATGACAGCGGTATGCAAAACACACAAAGGCTGAAACTCGCAAAATTCTTGTGTGTTGCAAAAACTACTCATAAACCAGAAAGCAATTTTGGGTTTAAGGACAATGGAAAGGTAGTTATGAGTTATGAATGTTTGATTGAGTAGTTAGTAATTTTAACCAACAGAGATGTGGTTATTTAATCAGGTAAATCATTCTATTAGGAAGGCCTATGGATAGGAGAGAACACCTTGCTTCTACTGTTGTAATCTCCAAAAAGAAGGGGTGGGAAAAAATGAAGGTGAATGAGAGATGAAATGACAGAGAGATGACTTGAATTGTCAAGTTTTCATTTTTGGTTTTTTTTCATTAAAAGGCAAGGGAGGAGGTGTGAGCAAGGCAAGGTTCTCACTCCACTGTAACTGTCACACTGTCCATTGCTATAATTACATTTATTGTTAAGATTACTTTTCTGCATGCCAGCCAAAGGGAATGGCTTTAACGGCAAGGCTGAAGGAATGGAATACCATTGTAAGTAGCTTTGTTAAATGAAAGGCAGATAATGCTATAACAGTGAGAAGAAGATGAAGAGGACACAGTGGAAAAGAAAAAACAAGTAACAACAGTAGTGTAGTTATAAAAGGGACATAGAAAACTATTTCCAGTGACTCTGCAACCCTAGCAATAATATCTGTGAGAAATGCAAACGTAGCATATAAAAAGTAACAAAATGCCTTCATACATAATATTTGTAAAATCAACATAACTTGCAATATCTTTATAGTTTGTGAGTTTGATTAGAACCCCTCACATTATATATATATATATATATATATATATGTTGACTGGAAGTCTAAAGATAACAGCATCATGCCACAGGAGTCTGCTTGCATTTCATCTTAAAATACTCCAGCAAGTAACAATTGAACAACTTATGGAAAGCATCGGAATACCTCAGGATGCATAGACAGGCCACAGACAGTACAGATCCTCATTATATTCATCCAGTAGTGGATAACACCTTTATTAAGAAGCATCATTGAAGAAATATCCATAAGGGCAACAGCACATTTTTTTGGCAGTTTTGTTAGGAAACATGAATTAGAAATATCTTTAATATCAGCATCACGTACTTGATACAAAGTCAGAATCCATAGAATCCCATAGTTACACCACAGAGTGCAAAGAATTACCAGCAGAAACTGTGGATGATCCATAAATCAGTTTTCATATGCTGTTAATATTTGCAATATGTCTGTTTATACGATTGTATACAGGTCTGAAATCACTTATTTAAAATAGCAGCACCTGTATGCATAAAGTTCAAAACAACATCACTCCAGTAACTTACAACAACTTCTGTTGATGATAAAATGTTGAATAACAATTATTTTAAACAGGTACCTTTGGAAATGACTGACTTCAAGAGATTTATAATGACCAAAACAGAAATGCTACCAATTGCCAATGTCCCTCTCACTCCAAATCACAAAGTCAAAGTGCACCTAATGTGCACTATGTTTAAGTACCATTTAAACCATACATAATTAATGAGGGTCATTAAAAATCAAGTTTTTGGAATCCCATTTGTACTGCTCCATGTAAATTGGTCTCATACTCCATAACACCCAGGTGTACTGCGTAATCACCCAATAGGTATAGATAAAAAGTACCATGTGTGACACATGCCTGCTATGTTCCAATGATCTAGTAACATGACATCAGCACCACTTTCAAATATTGATTTTCATCTCCTTTATAAGGAGTTCTGTCCTCATGCATCACTGACGCCTATAGTATCTAGGATGCGGATAACTGTGCATATCATAGTTTTTCATTATAGTACTGCACTATTGCTTACTGTACCATTATACGTTGGAATAAAAACTCATATATAACTTCTTTAATTTACTCCTCCTAATAAAGTAAACAGTCATGTTTATTTAAGCCAAAAAGGAATGCCTGTCTGACTGTTTACACGTTATCATTTATATGTTGACTGCTGTTATTACTTTACAATAGTCCAATAAGTGGTTGCAGTTTCCATATTCATCCATTCTCTGCAAGAATTTGAATAAACATATGCAGTACCTGTTTGTTAAAAGAGAACTCATGTTACCTGTTAGCTCAGCCTGTAAGAAAACCTGCTAATAGGCCTATATTTGGCTATACTGTCAGTTTCAATCTAAAGCCACGGTGGTGTAGCAGTAGCATTGTTGCCTCACAGCAAGAGGTTCTCCTGTTCAGTTCTTGGCTGGAGTGCCTTCTGTGTGGAGTCTGCATGTCCTCCCCGTGGTCAAGTGGCATTCGAAAGACATGTGTGAATGGGCATGCCTTTGTTGAAGGCTGGGTGTCGGGCTGGCAACTCGGCACGTAAAAATCTACTGCCAATCATTAGTGGACCGGAGTTCTGCTGTGGTGACCCCTAACCAGGAAAAGCCGAAAAGACAAACAACAAACTGTCAGTTCCAATCTATATACGGGAAGCAGTTATCTTGGTTTACTTCACCCATAGCATTTCCTTGGAGAAGCATATTCCAATAACTGATGTTAACTTCTATGTTGTGCATGGTTATGAATAATTGAGTTAGTCATCCAATTCCTTTGAATATGCCCATAATCTGGGATAATTTGGAGCTTTTCTCCCCGGGCATCCGCTGAAAATGGACATGCATCCAGTCGGACTATCCCGGTCAACAAATGTAAAATAAAAATAAATAAAAATAATCTATAACTCTTTGTTAATGTCAGCTTTCTAGCCATTGGGTTTGTACAGTAGTACCTGTTTGTTTAATAAGTACTTGTACTGGCTGCCATCTTGGCTTGTAAGGAAACAGTCCACCATGCCAACAGTTTGTGGTGCTGTGGGCTCCAATCCACACAGGGAACACATATCAAAAGCTGTTATCTTGGTTTAATTCACCCATACCATTTCTTTAGAGAAGAATATTCCACTTATTGATATTATTGTATATTCTGACTATGGTTGCAAATAACTTGGTTATTTGTTGAATTCCTACAAACATAGTTATAATCCATAATGGCCCATTCACATCAGATTTTTAACAGCAGGGTCAGTAAAGCTTGCTGCAGAATGTTATATGTCTGATCAATGCTTTTGTTAATATTGTATACTTTTTGTACTATCAAGTTCTATTATGACATACATTTTCCATTTGGTTAAATGTATTTTGCTTTGTTTTCTTCAGCACCCTGTGTGCTGTGCACATGCATTGGCAGTGTGTCAACATACCTTGTCCTGCTTTTCTGTGATATGAGCCCAGGTTGTCCACCTTCTTTCCACCTAAATATTTCCCTGTTATATTTTGCAGATATGTTTGCCTTTGTAGCAGTTAGTGACCATTGCCATGTATTAGTTGTGACACAGTTAACATGTGTCAAATATATAGCCATTTTAAGATGCAGAACATCTGCACACAAGTTGCTGGCTACTGCTTGGAATACATCCTTGTTCTCATTATATGTTAACCAGACATTGTTGATATCCATGTGCACAACCTGAAATATTTTTTAAGCTGTAGTTTTATATTTTTTGTAAATATCCATGCATGTTATTGGTATGTGTATGTGCGCTGACCTTGAATTCATGTATGTTCCATTTATGCCACTGACAGTCATACATATCTGCACATGTGAGTTGCCTTCGACATGGCATATGTGTGTAACATATGCATTCCATTACACATTAGCTTGGGTTGTGTATACCTACTTGTGTATGTAGCAGCCATTTTGCTAATTTGTTTGCAGTGTTTCTGTTTAGCACTGTGATTGGTTGTTTGCCTTTCACAAGCAAAGTTGTAGGTTTGGTTCTGCCCTGTGCTGGAGTTATCTACCATTGTTAGACTTGCATTTACTCATCTGTGATGTTACTTGGCTAACCCATTCACTGTTGATGAAGTACTTATATATGTGTTATTTATCCAATTTATACTGTGATCCTAATTTATTACTTTCCAACACAAATCTTCCATTGGTCATACAGATTCAAATATGACTGCCACACAGTTTGTAACATGACATAATGTGATAGTGCATAGGTAGATGTGTTTTTCTGCATTTCACCATGGCTGGTATGCATCCCCACCCTCTTTAACTCCTTCACGTTTCCTGTGTTGTGTGGTATGCAATCTGTGTAACTTACTTGCCCTTGCTGTTTTTTTTCCAGCCTTTGTCTTGTGTTGTGATATTTGTTCTATGGGTATATCTGCTGTGATGCTCGTCCCCCTTCTTCCCTATCTTTACCTTCCCCTCTATTCTTAAAAAAAAAGCGGGGCCTACTCTCACCAAAAAACAAAAACTGCCCATGCTCCTCTGACTTTCCCTCAGATTTTCCTTTTACAGATTCCTTCTTGTGTGGCCCTCTTCTTCACCCATCCCCCACATCTTCTTTTCTATCTTCCACTTTCCATGGCTGTGTGCATTACTTGTTTTCCCAGCACAAGTCCTGAACCCATTGTTAACAAATGTTAGCTGTGGTGATGTGGCTGTGATTGCACTTTGCCTTTATGTTTTTTTTAATAAGAAATTTTACAGATTCCATTGGAATCTGTACGTGCAAACAGATATATATTATTAATACATGTCTTACAGAGATATCCAGAGTTGCCTCTGAGCTTACTGCAAAGATTGCTGATCATGTATATTACAAATGGTATTGGAGCTTTGTAACAAGTATTTTTTGTTAGTGAATAAATTAGGAAATATTCATAGTTATCTGTAATGTTTCTGGGCAAATTTGTGACAAATGTATCACGAATGCCATGCAGCTTACATCAGGATAGTTGGCATTCTTTTCTTTTTTATTGTTTTATAATGGAGTTAGTTATATTCCATAATTACCCTTAACCTCACTGGACAGATTCTGTTTTATACAGATTTTGTTTTCTATGTCTGGATTACTTGTGGATTTGTTTAGTGCACCATTGCTACTGCAGTACTTCATTGCGTGCTGAGCTATTCTGAGTTTCTTGTGGTACATTTACAAATTACAATGTTATCTGCAAGTTTAGTTTAGTGCTGATATCGGCAAAATGTGCGCATTTCAGCCAGCTTTACGTAATCCTGCCCCATGCCTTGTGTGTCTAATTACACTGCAAAATATTCATAACAAATGTGTTAAAACACATTTTATAGTAGAACAAGTGTTAGGGGTAACACATTACTCGTGTTACTCCCTGAAAGAAAAGAAAAACAGTAAAAATATTGTGAATGGAAAGAAAAAGTAAAATAAAATAAAGTGGGAAGTTAAAGCCAAACAGCTGCCTTAGCTGGTGTGCACATCTCAAGTTTCGTTGATAGTTTTTACATCCTTTCAAGCTATTTGAAAACATATGTCTCATTACCTGTGCCACTGCATATCTTTTCTTTAGAAAAGGCAGTGTGTGTGTGTGTGTGTGTGTGTGTGTGTGTGTGTGTGTGTGTGTGTGTGTGTGTGTGTGTGATGTGTGTGTGTGTGTGTGTGTGTGTGTGTGTGTGTGTGTGTGTGTGTGTGTGTGTGTGTGTGTGTGTGTGTGTGTGTGTGTGTTTATTTGCCTATATGTGTGCATGCATATGTTTTTGTATAGATAACCCAAACCATTCTTTTTTAAAGAATAATATAAGAACACTATGCTGGAATACCAGCAGAGAAAATAGCAAGCATGCTATTTGTGTGTAACTACTGTGTTTATGCAATTACATCCTTCCCCTTTACTACAAATAAACTACTATTTACTCAGAATTTTCTAAGAGTTGACTAAGAAGTACAATAGAATTCCATCTAATCATTTCTGCATTTTTGCAGTTTTCTTATATACTAGCCTTTTTTAATAGCACTTACACAAGCTCATTAGAAGCTAAGCAAACAACCATTTATTGAGAGCTTTTGTTTCATCTCAAAAATAAGACTTAATTATAACGAAAACTGAACACACCTACATCAAATAGGCAAAAGCAGTCACATGATTAATTAAATTAAAAATTCTTGAAGAACCTATTGTATTTAAATTACTACTTAATCAGTGAACAGTAAAATACACATTATCAATAAAAATGAATCCCTGTATTTATGTGTTAGTCACATAAGGAGGAAATTGAAAAAGGGTAATTGTGAGGTGGAGTTCAGGGAAGAGTTAAGACAGGCACTGGGTGGCAGTAAAGAGTTACTGAATAGCTGGGTAACTACAGCAGAGCTAGTAAGGGAGATGGCTAGAAACGTGCTTGGTGTGACATCTGGAAAGAGGAAGGAGGACAAGAAGACCTGGTGGTGGAATGAGGAAGTACAGGAGAGTATACAGAGAAAGAGGTTGGTGAAGAAGAAGTGGGATTGTCAGAGAGATGAAGAAAGTAGACAGAAGTATAAGAATATGAGGTGCCTGGCAAAGAGACAGGTGGTGAAGGCTAAAGATATGGCATATGAAGAGTTGTATGAAAGGTTGGACACTAAGGAGGGAGAAAAGGACCTGTACCGATTGGCTAGACAGAGGGACCAAGCTAGTAAAGATGTGCAGCAGGTAAGGGTGATAAAGGATAATGAGGGAAATGTACTCACAAGCAAGGAGAGTGTGTTGAGCAGATGGAAAGAGTAGTTTGAGGGGCTGATGAATGAAGAGAATGAGAGGGAGAGAAGGTTGGATGATGTGCGGATAGTGAATCGTGAAGTGCAGTGGATTAACAAGGAGGAAGTAAGGATAGCTATGAAGAGGATGAAGAATAGAAAGGCTGTTGGCTCAGATGACATACTTGTGGAAGTATGAAGGTGCTTAGGTGAAATTGCAGTGGAGTTTTTAACTAGCTTGTTTAATGAAATCTTGGAAAGTGAGAGGATGCCTGAGGAATGCAGAAAAAGCATTTTGGTACCGATTTTTAAGAATAAGGGTGATGTGCAGAGCTGTACTAACTACAGAAGGATTAAATTGATCAGTCACAGCATGAAGTTATGGGAAAGAGTTGTGGAAGCTAGGTGAAGAAGGGAGGGGATGATTAGTGATCAGCAGTATGTGTTTATGCCAGGAAAGAGTGCTTCAGATGCGATGTTTGCTCTGAGAGTGTTGATGGAGAAGTACAGAGAAGGTCAGAAGGAGTTGCATTGTGTCTTTGTGGACTTGGAGAAAGCATATGACAGGGTGCCTATAGAGGAGTTGTGGTATTGTATGAGGAAGTCCGGAGTGTCAGAGAAGTATGCAAGAGTAGTACAGGATATGTACGAGGGTAGTGTGACAACGGTGAGGGCTGCAGTGGGAGTGATGGATGCGTTTAAGGTGGAGTTGAGATTACATCAAGGATCAGCTCTGAGCCCTTTCTTATTTGCAATGGTGATGGACAGGTTGACAGATGAGATCAGACAGGAGTCCTTGTGGACTATGATGTTTGCAGATGACATTGTGATCTGTAGTGAGAGTAGGGAACAGGTGAAGGAGACCCTGGAGAGGTAGAGATATGCTCTAGAGAGAAGAGGAATGAAGGTCAGCAGAACTAAGACAGAATATATGTGTGTGTGAATGAGAGGGAAGATAGAGGAATGGTGAGGATGCAGGGAGTAGAGGTGGTGAAGGTGAATGAGTTTAAATACTTGGGATCAACAGTTCGGAGTAATGGTGAGTGTAGAAGAGAGGTGAAGAAGAGAGTACAGGTAGGATGGACTGGGTGGAGAAGAGTCTCAGGAGTGATTTGTAACAGACGAGTACCAGTAAGAGTGAAAGGGAAGGTCTACAAGAGGGTAGTAAGACCAGCTATGTTATATGCATTGGAGACAGTGGCAGTGACAAAAGGCAGGAGTCAGAGCTGGATGTGGCAGAGTTAAAGATGTTAAGATTTGCACTGGGTGTGACAAGGGTGGACAGGATTAGGAAAAAGTGTATTATATTACAGTCAGCCCAGGTTCGAAGGTTTGGAGACAAAGCCAGAGAAGCAAGATTATGTTGGTTTGGACATGTGCTGAGGAGGGATGCAGAGTATATTGAGAAAAAGATGCGAAGGATGAATCTGCCAGGTAACAGAAAAAGAGGAAGGCCTAAGATAAGGTTTATGGATGTGGTGAGAGAGGACATGCAGGTGGTTGGTGTAACAGAGCAAGATGCAGAGGACAGGAAGAAATGGAAACAGATGATTCATTGTGGTGACCCCTAAAGGGAGCAGCCGAAAGAAGAAGAAGTCACATATCTTTGAATGTATTACTGCTCAATATCTAAGTTGTTTGGCTTTGTGCTATATACCTACAATCAGCTGCATTACTAGCTGAGTTAATTGCAAACTTGCAGTGTTAAAGATTGGACTGCATTTTATTTTTCTGTCTTTTTAACTGTTTCATTGAATATTGTGGTCTGTGTCTCTCTGCAGTTATTTATTTTTCTATTTATTTGTTTCATAGAATACTGTGGTCTCTCTCTTTCTCTTTCTGCAGTTAGTTTCCTGCCCTTTTTCCCTGTTCTTGTTCTGGTATTAATCTTGGTGGCTTTGGAATTGGCCGCCCCTCATGTAAATTTGTGTTTGAACACTCTTCCTGGGTCTATCTCATTTGCTCACTCAACCAAGTACAGTGAGATCATATTTTCACTTCAGACACTCCTACCAGTCCCATCTGTTCAGCTGTTTCCCAGCTCTATCTCAGTCTAGTGTCACTAGTTCATTATACCTAATACAGACAGAACATTTGAGAAGGGCAAGCCACTTAGGTCCTTAACTTTGAATTATCTTCTGTTTTTCCTTTTCTCCCTTTCCACTTTACAAAAAAAAATCTAAGCTTATTTCTAGCCTTTCCTGTAACTAGTATAGTCCAGATACAGATATGTTATATCCAGATTGTTTGTAAGCTTCTAATTCCCCCAAAGCCTTTCTGTGTTGGAGGGAAGCCTTCTAGCTTATCAATGAGCGGGGTAAGCACTAGGTAGCCTATCTACCACATGAGTGGTTTTTGGCCCAGAAATTGTAGTTTAATGGCCGTTTGGGCAGCCTTTCCATCTCTTATCAACTTTCTGGTTTAAAAGCTCATGTTTGCACTTGTTTCCCACCTTTCCTGTAACTAGTCTACTCCAGATACAGATTTGCTGTATCCAGGGCTGTTTGTAAGCTTCTGAGCCCCCCAAGCCTATCTGTGTTGGAGGAAAGCCTTCTAGCTTATCAGTGGGAGTGGTACGCACTAGGCAGCCTTTCTACCACAAGAGTGATTTCTGTCCCAGAAATAGTAGTTTATTGGCCATTTGGGCAAGTTTTCCATCTCTTTCAACTTCTGATTTAAAAGCCTGCATTTGCACTTGTTTCCTGCCTTTCCTGTAACTAGTTTTAGTTTATTAGTTTAGTGTAGATTTACTGTATCCAGGACTGTTTGTAAGCTTTTGAACCCCCCCTCAAGCCTTTCTGTGTTGGAGGGAAGCCTTCTAGCTTATCAGTGGGAGTGGTAAGCACTAGGTAGCCTATCTACCACAACACTGGTTTCTGGCCCAGAAATTGTATTTAATTGGCCGTTTGGGCAGTTTTTTCCATCTATTTCAACTTTCTGATTTTAAATCCCTCATTTGTGCTTCTTTCCCACCTTCCTATAACTAGTCTAGTCCAGATACAGATTTGTTGTATCCAGGACTGTTTGTAAGCTTCTGAACCCCCCAAGCCTTTCTGTGTCAGAGGGAAGCCTTCTAGCTTGTCATTAGGAGTGGTTAGCACTATGTAGCCTATCTACCACAAGAAAAGTGATTTCTGGCCCAGAAATTGTAGTTTATTGGCCGTTTGGGCAGTCTTTCCATCTCTTTCAAATTTCTGGTTTAAAAGCCCACGTTTGCACTTGTTTCCCACCTTTCCTGTAACTAGTCTAGTCCAGATACAGATTTGCTGTATCCAGGACTGTGTGTTAGCTTCTGAACAGTGCCAAAGTCTGCTCTTCAACAGATTTCTTGTAGCAGTTATTGTAACACACAAAAGTGCTACCAGCACTAAACATTCTTCAAGGAAATAGCTCCAGTACTTATTATTAATGGCCACCCCTCCGGGCATGTCTAAAGGTCAGTTCCCAGTGCTTTCTCCTATTAACCTAGTGAACTTGGGCATCCTGAAGCAATGTAGCAACTGCCTCATGTACATATACAACCCTGTCCTCTTACCTCCCAACACTCAGACTTGTGAGAGATGCACTTATATATCCAAATTTGAATCCACGCACTCTCCAGCCAAGTCCGGAATATCTGGTCAAGAGAAGGTCAGCACTTGCACCACACCACATGGAACACATAGCCCTCCAGAACACACACCAGCACTGCCTTCACATAAAATCACAAACCACACACCCACCTTCATGGAGGCTCTCAATAAAAATCTATCTAAACAGCAGAGACCTCTAAGGCAGACCACCACACCACACAACAACAATAATCACGAGGCACATAACATTTCTAAACAGTGTGCCAACCCAAAGCCCCCTAAGCAAAACAGCATGCCCAACACGCTAGTCATAGGTGACTTGATAGTGAGGCACACTGATGTCCCACTCACTATGTTGAATAAGGAGAAAGTAGAAGTCAGCTGCCTGTCAGGTGCCAGGATCTGCCACATAAAACATGCACTCAGGTCCCTCAACAACAGGTACAAATATGACTCTGTCATTGTACATGTGGGTGTGAATGACCTGAGATGTACCTCCCTGGACTACATGAAAAGAGACATGGAGAAGCCCTCGGATTATGTAGCTCAGGTGGGTATGAGCCTAGCTCTTAGCAGCATTCTGCCATCACCCAGAATGATACCACAGTACAAGCAGATAATGAGTGATTTCAACAATTGTTTAAGTTTCTGATGTCATTCTAAGGGGATCCATTATCTGTCTGCCTGGGATGACATGATCGACAGACCTCGATGCTTTGTCAGAGATGGCCTGCATCTGTCAACCCTGGGCTTCTGGATACTGGCCAAGGCTCTTGCCACCCCTATAGTGCTTTTTGTTTAGGTGGTGTTCAAATGATCAAATTACCACTGTAACAGCTACAAACAAATGCAATCTGAGGGTCATGCTGCTAATTGCAAGAAGTCTAAATTTCAAAATGCACTCACTCAAAGCACTCCTTAAAATGGAGAACATCGACATTTGTGCTGTAACAGAGACCTGGTTCAAGGCAGCAGAAAGCACCCCTGCACTACCAGGCTATAACTCAGTCCACACCTTTTGGCCCCAGAACTTGGACGGAAGCTCCAAAGGCAGTGGTGTTTCCATATTTGTAAAGGATGCACACACTTCCAGACTGGTAGCCCAACATAATGCATCAGTGATGCTTCAGGTGTAGCTAACATTGGGTAGGACAGTGATTCAGGTCATAGCCTGCTATAGGTCCCCAACCAAGTCCCAAGACTCACACTCCATGTTCCTAAACACCCTGGAGAATATTAAGCTCCAACCTAACACTCTCCTACTGGGAGACTTCAACTACCCCACCATTAACTGGGAAAACTACTCGTGTACCAGTACACTTGCCCAATATTTCCTGGAATTCATTAATTCCAATGTCCTGGACTAGCTCATTCTTACCCCTACTAGAGGTAGCAACATCCTTGACCTGGTCATTACTAACACGGGCGACCGTTGCTCTACACCAATAGTCAACTCCTCCCTGGTTAGTTCCGACCAGAAACTAATCACCTTGGAAATCCACATACCTCTCACCCCACCCCACCCCCACAAAGGTACCCACCATGAAAAACTTCTCCAAAGCTAACTCTGGGCTCCTAAAAACAGAGGTGGCTAACTTCACAGCACCCTTGCAAATGGAGAATAGTTGCTTGACTGCCGAATCATACACCAATGCACTGTATGAACACATACACAAATGCATGGATCTCGCCATACCCAATAGAACCAAGACACTCTCCTCCAAAAATAGGAAGCCAATCTGGTGGTCCCCTGCCATAAACAAATTCTACAACAGAAGGAGGAAACTGATGGGGAATAAGGTGAAGTCCCAAGATTGGAAAAACTCCCTTATCAGCCTCAACAAAAAGTTGAGATCCCTCATCAAATCCTCTAAAGCTAGCTATGAAAACAGAATTGCGGCAGATAATAAAGACAACCACAAGGCCTTCTTTAGTTATGTAAGGAATCTCCATGGCAATTCCCAGATTTGCTCTGAGCTACTGCACAATGGTGCCTCCTATACTGAGCCAACAGATATTGCCAATATACTGGCTGACAGATTCAGTGCCAACTTTACTCCTCTCTCCCCCCCTCCCAAACTATCACATTAACAGTAGATTGCCAGGCACCCAGTATTACTGCTGCACAGGTTAAAACAGCACTGTCCAAGGCCAAGAATACAGCTTCTATGGGACCTGACAATATCCCTGGCTGTGTTCTACATGAATTACAGAGTGAACTGGCACCTCACCTGTGTGCCCTGTTCAATCACAGCCTCACCTCAGGCTTTGTCCCTACCGAATGATGCACTGCTACAGTCATCCTTCTCCACAAAAGAGGAGTGACTACAGACCCAGGGCACTATCGCCCCATTAGCCTAACCAGTCTGATATGCAAAGCTATGGAACGCATCATCATGGACCTAATAAACAAGGATATAGGGAATCCCCAAACTCTGGATCCCACACAGTTTGGTTTTGTGAAGGGTAGATCATGCCTGCTCAACTTGGTCGACTTCTTTGAATCAGTCTCCAGAGATCTGGATGAAGGCAAGGTGGTTCACACAACCCACCTTGATCTGGTCAAGGCCTTTGAAACCATTCCCCACTCAGGAATCATAGAAAAACTCAGTAAGCTAGGCATCAACCCTTATATCACAAGGTGGGTTGCAAACTGGCTCACAGATAGAACCCACAGTGTGAAAGTAGCTGACTCCAAGTCAGACTACTGACCAGTCACGAGTGGAGTCCCACAGGGTTCAGTCCTGGGTCCTCTCCTGTTTGGTATCTACTTCTCTGAAGTCCAGGCCAGCACAAAGGGAATCTAGCTAACAAAGTTTGCAGACAGTTACAAGTTGGGAGCTATTATTAACTCCCCATGTGATGTTGACATCTTACAGAAAGGCCTCACTGAGACCAACGACTGGTATAAGAACCATGGCCTTAAGCTCAATGCCAAAAAATGTGTCGTCATTCTCTTTGGGAAAAATCCAGTTCCCATGAATTACCACATCGATGGTAGTCCACTGAACACAAAAGGCATTATAAGAGATCTGGGAACACAGGTTGACAGCAGCCTCTCTTTTGACCACCATATTGCCACTGTGGTCAGAAAGTCCTTCTATGTGGCACATCTCATTACTAAGGGTTTTGCATCCAGGAAGAAAGAGGTCATTGTCTCCCCCTACTCTTCCCTCATTAGGCCAATCATCGAGTACAATGCCCCATTTGGCATGTACCTCACTAGACACCTGCAACAACTGGAGAAGCTGCAAAAGTACCTCACAAAGAGGATTCTAGGCCTTAAACACTTGTCCTATATGGACAGACTCAAGAAACTCCAACTATTCTCTGTCTCATATCGCCTACTTAGAGGCGATCTCTGCTTGACTTACAATGCCATGTCTGACCCAGCTCTGTTAGAAATGCTGCATCTAAAGAAATCCCAATCCCTCCACACCACAAGCTCCAGAGACCTCAACCTCATTACCACAATCAACAGAACATGCTGGTGGGACAGGTTCATAACCCAGAGACTACCCATGCTATGGAATAGACTTCCCATACATGTCAAACAGAGCACCTCACTGGCCCTCTTCAAGAGAAATCTTGATGAGTGGATGGGAAATAGGAAATTCACAGTGGGGCTCACTCCAGAGGCTCTACTTGACAGAGGCACTGGGAAATAAGGTTGGGTGGCATGATGCTAGGGTAATCCTATGGGCTAGGCTTGTAAAGGCTCCAGGGCCATTAGCCTAGTATATGTTTATGAACCTATGAGCCTATGCCAGCATTAAATTTCATATCCTTGTAACTGCAATACAGAATTGTTATTGGTACTGTCATTTAAACCTGGAATAGTAAAAGCATCCAGTCTCAGCTGTCAGATAGGTTCATCAACTAAGTTTTTAATTGCCCAAAAAACTGGCTTGTTTCTGTCTCATCTTCTTCTTCTTCGGCTGCTCCTGTTAGGGGTCACCACAGCAGATCATCTGTTTCCATTTCTTCCTGTGCTCTGCATCTTGCTCTGTCACACCAACCACCTGCATGTCCTCTCTCACCATATCCATAAACCTTATCTTAGGCCTTCCTCTTTTCCTGTTACCGTTCTATTTTATCAATTATAAAATATATGACTTTTTGGAAATACTTTCATATGATGGATTTAGTTTCCCCATACTTGGTATAATCTTTCTTGTAGGTCATAGATTTTGGTTTTGAGGTGAATGCACACATACCTTGGATTCAGAAAGATTTAGTGCATCATGGTAGGGTAATTTTCATGATGATTAGCCAAAGAACATAAGGAGATGAATCAGAGACACAGTTATTACTACTGCGATGGGTCATGCACTTCAGTGGTTTGCATATGGGCTTACATGCCATAGGTCATACCCTAATGGTGTGTTGCCATGCCATTAATATCTGTGCTAAGTAAGCTATTCGGGCACCATGACTTGTCATGCTGATGGAGTGTGTGTGAATTGCAGAGGGTTACCATTTCTCTCTGAACTGTAACCTGCTAATTGGCAAGGCTGTTGATGGTGCCAAGTGCGGCAGGGCTCTCAGGTGGTGCTATACAGAGACGAAAATATTTCTAAACCTGATGTAATGTGGCCACTTGGATTGTCTGTTGGGGAACTCTAATGAGGTTTCCCACTATAAAGTGGATGCCTATGAGAGCCCTGTCAGATCAGCCATCGTTGCTACAGGCATCAGATAATTTAGTGAGCAGTGCAGGCACCACTATAGTGACCCAAAGAATTGTCATATTGACCTGTTATGCTAACGGGAAATAGAGGTTAGACAGACTGCACCAGAGATGTACAGTAAGCTTTCATAGTAGGTCAATGTCTTGTTATTTTAGATATAGTGAAAAGGCCCCTTAAAGGACATGTAACTCATGACACTTGCATTTCCTTTTAATATTTTTCATCTTAGGAGCAGATTACAGGGAATAACCTCCTGTATTGGGAAAAATGAAGCATCTATCGAGATACAAGGATGAGTGTGAAACTTTCATGTTATATATACAGTACGTTTTACATGCCATAGCAGCATTGTACTGCCCACTGCTATAAATCTGTAGTAGCAGTTGTAACACCCATATGTGGTACTCCTATATATTGCCTGATACAACATCTGCATACTCGTTGGCATACTAACTCACATGTACATTGCATGTTTGCAGGGGATACACACATTGCACATTTGAAAACAGATGCCCAGCTCAACCTGACAAACAGAATGCTCAGTGTTACACAGTAACAGACATGCAGGCCCGTGGACACAGTGCTATGCTGAAGACACTGTCTCAGACCAAGAGGTTATATGGCAAGCAGGGTTCACATCTCTCCATATTAGCTGTGCATTTGCATTTGTGGATTGTAAAAGCTGTGTGCCATGCTACATAGCAGCCTACATTACAGTAGCTGCCCACCATACTAACAGTTCCTACTGATACCTCCACTGCCTTATCTGCCTTTGATATACCATTTTGCATACCTAGTAATTGTGTCCTAGTCCACCTAGTCTTTTCCCCTGTAACACATAACATATCCACAATGGCATGCCAATGCAAACACTTACCCATAACCTCCATCTTATGGCCAAAATGTAATCTTAACAACATTATTGATACCAATCCGACCTGTCCCCGGCCTGGTGGTATGATGGCCCTCCACCCTTGCATGCTTATCTTGCAGTAGGGTTTTTGACAATTCTGTACCTGGTCAGCATTAGGACCCACAGCACTACAGCATACCTCGCAGCTGTTTAGTCCATCTGTAGGCTGATCATTATATACATTCATTTTCGTAATCTTTTCTGTCATTCTCTGTCTTTGTCACTATACCTCTTTTACATTTTTATTAGATTTTTTTAGGTGTCTCTATTTATGTAATTATGTTCCGCAGTTTCAGTCACACTTGTTACAATGATGCATGGTAGTCCCTAATCTGCCATCATACCTATTCATCTCCTGTTAGCTCACTATCTACTTTCAGGTCTGCATCCCCATTGAGAGATAGAGGTCCTTTTGTGGGGGCATGTCTTGGAGGTGTTCCTGGTGACTTGTGGTGGTCAGTTATCAAACAGTAGTGATATAATTCCTACAGGTAACGCCAACAGTGCATGTCACTTCATTATCTGGCATTAGCTGGAGCAGCTGATGAGGAAGGTTGTTAACCAGTACCAAGTCACCTTCATTGGACACCTGTTGAGAGTTTATCTGCAGCTTTCAGAGTTGTACCACTCTTTATCGTGGCCTTGTGTTTTATCTAAGGCAGGATCCAGTGGGTATGACAGACACAGAGATGCCTGACCTCTTCCTGGATATGTTTCCCAGAAACTGCCACTTCTCTGGCATAGCCTTCATTGATATAAAACAGAGCTCCTTACTGACCATATTCAAATGCAACCTAGATAATTGGATGGGAGACTGAAATTCACCCCTGGGTGGCACCCATGTCCCTCATGAAGAGGGGTAGCCAGTGCTGATCACAAACCCACTCTGTTCATAAATTCATTCTGTGAACTACCCAAAAAGAATAAATGGGGATACTTGTGATTAACATGGCTAGGCTTGTAAAGCTCTAGGGCTGCTAGCCTAGTAACCTATGAACCTATGATCCTATGAACTCAAGTTAATGCACATTGCAGCTGCAGAACTGAAAACGGTTTATTGTAATGTTTACATTCAGATTATCTGCTGCCAGTACATTCTCAAAACCAAGCATAGAAACTTTCAGCATGTCACTAGTTAAAGTCCTAGATGAATGCCTATTAAGCAAAAGTTACATGCATAAGGCTCTTTTATCAGGGGGTGTTAACAAGAGCTCATTTTGTGTGAAAATGTATGCACATGGAATTAAGTCTGCAATAACTTTTTAACTGTTATGGAACTTTTCCTTTGAGTAGTAAATTAAACTTTTATTCAATGATTTTAAGAAGCTGCCCTTGATATCATTGAGCACAAGTAAACTAACTTTAAAGAAAAGTTGCTTTTTGTGCCCTTATGACAGTGTCTTCCCAAATAGTAACCTTTTGATGCCCAAATATGGTTCAAATAACCCTGGTAGATAATAATCACTAAATAAAAGAAATCTTGCAAGATATGAAAATGACATAACCACAAACTCTGCCACTGATACTTGACCTGACATTCTGCAGCCATATACATCGATAAACTTTCTGTGTTTAACCATGACATGATATATGGACATTCAGTTATTTACAAAATTGTCCCATATTAACTTGCCACTTGGGTTTATATCTGGAAAGCTGTTCCCTCTTATCATGCTGATCCACGTATATCTGACATTTTCCATACAATAGCAAAAATGTGCAGGTGGGGCTACAGAGATTGCAGAAGGCATCCCCTTGAGAATCTCACTCCCAGAGACTTCCCATACTCTGGAACATACTACCTATCTATATCAAACAAAGCTCCTCATTAGCACTCTTCAAGGAAAATCATGATGATGGGATGGGAGGTAGGAAATTCACCCTGGGGATAACTTTGCTGGCTCTGCTCGACAGGGGCACAGGAAAATAATTTTCTTGGGTGACGAAAACCAGGGTACCTTTTTGGCTAGGCTTATATAGGCCCTAGGGCGAATAGCCTAGTACCTACCTATGAACCTATGAACCTTTTGCATTAATGATGAGTATAACAGACACCTAAGTGGTACATGAGCACAACCGACATTCATAACTTTTGCACTGAAGCAGTCCTCTCATCCACAGAGACAAAAAAGCAGCTATATGTTTTTTTTTTGCTAGAGATATACAGTTACTTGACAGACTGTGATAGTTTACTAATATATTCTACAACTGTTTTGTGGACTTGAAGAAGGCTTATGACACTGTGCCCAAGCATGTAGTGTCAGAGATCCTTTGGCAGTATAGGATTCCATAGCAACTGTAGTATGCTATGTGGTCTCTGTAGTGACAATATGTGTACAAAACACACATTCTTGCTATTAATTTAAAGTCATTGAGGTGGATGGTGGACTCAACCAGGGGTTTGTATTTTCACTACTCCTGTTCTTGATTTTCTAACTTAAAAAAAAAGTTGCTTGCTGT
Organism: Protopterus annectens; assembly: GCF_019279795.1. NCBI lineage: Eukaryota > Metazoa > Chordata > Ceratodontiformes > Protopteridae > Protopterus > Protopterus annectens. The sequence goes on from NC_056731.1 coordinate 1,440,019,131, forward strand.
GCCCTTATGACAGTGTTGTCCCAAATATTAACATTTTGATGCACAAATGTGGTTCAAATAACCCTGGTAGATAATAATCACCAAATGCAAGGAATCGTGCAAGATATGAAAATGACATAATCACAAACTCTGCCATTGATACGTGATCTGACATATTCTGCAGCCATATACATAGAAATTATATTAGCCAAGGCTGGGAGAATATCCAATTTGTTGTCCAGCTGATGGCAACAGCTAACTTATTTGCAGTTGGTGTTGCCCTTTTCTCTTCATGTCAACATGATCTCTCACATGCACTCAGGCGGCCCACTGTTACGTCTGATGCATGTTCATTGAGAACTAGCAATTTTAAATTTAGGCCATGATATCTTTTGGAAAAGAGTAGATTATTTTCTTTGCAGAGATCAGTTGCCTTTTGTGGATCAGTTTAAGTGCATGATGGTTTTGTTGACATGTTATTACACAGCTAGACTAGGAAAGTTGCTGTGTTCATACCCAAACTGAGTTGATCTGAGGTGGTGAAGAAGGGATGAGTTCTCAGAGAAGACCGTCAAGCTTACCAGTTCCCTTGCATCCCCATCATACTATGGCATTTGACTATGAACACTAACTGAAGGGTAGTAAAAGGAAAACTTATTTATGTATTTATTTATTCTTTTGTGCAGGATAATTATGCGTACTGTCTGTGGCAGAGTAAGGATTACATTGATCCAAAAGAGATTGATATTAAGGCTGCTACTTCTTCAAACAATGAGAACCAGCAGAGGTGGCTTAGACATCTAATAATGATGGCTTTTGGCTGGTTCCCTTTGAAGTTTTGTTCCTCCTGGCATAACCCACTAGAATAAGGGCCTCTGTGTCTTAGAAATCCGGAAATAAAAGCAGTGGCTGTTGAAAGAAATTTTGTCTCCCCTACTTGCTCTGTAATCCAATGTAATACAATGATGATAGTCACCAAGAAAAGTGGTGGAAATATACCTCTCAGTTGTACAAATTTTCTCAGAATGTCCAGATTTTTGCCTCATATTTTTGGTCTATTCCTCATAAAGTTTGTGGTTTTCTAAAAAATCATTGAAAATTGAAGTCACTAAATCACACTAAATAATGACAGATATTTTGAGTTTCAGATTTTTTATCCTTCAGAAAATACATAATTATGCAAAAGCTGTTATTCTAGCAACTTTCTAAGTTTATAGAAGCAATATTTAAATGTCCCTGTTTTTGGTCCTTTGTCCCACCATTTTTTCTGGCTTTGTCCAGATTTCTTGCACTGAGAGGTTGAGCGGTGTCGCTCATATGGGTTTACAATTGAAGACGAACAGGCAGGGTAGTTTGTTTATACGCTTTATTACACAGAAACACATCAGGATGGATAGCAGCAGTACAAAATATAAACAAACTGATTAAATGACAGACTACACAGGCATACATGCTTACATTTTAACAGCTTACTACAAAATGCCAGTCAGGCTCGCACGTCTTCAGTATTTATACACTTGTGCAAGCCCATGGAAAGCTTCGTAAAGGTATACATATGTACTGATCTACATCCTTCTCCTTTTTATGAATTACCCACAGTAAAATGATATTTGAATAAGACATGCAATTATATAGACACTAAGAAACAAACACAACAGTTATGTCCTTATGTCCAAGTTGCTTTGTATCTGTAACATGGTCTGGAAATGTAACCTGATCTAGTTATATATCAGAACTGGGTTTAGCAACAAAGCAGTCATTGGTGAACAAACAGATTCGGGAGTTTTGGGATTCTTCTCAAGAATTGGGATATTTGCTGGAACATCCTCTGAAACTGGAATGCTGGATAACTCACACTGAGATTTACAGGCTCAGACCAGATACCAGATATTCCTCCTTGTGATTCCACAATATTGGAATAAGCGCTTCTTCAACAGATGGACTTTCACTGATTTGTTGTTCTTGACACATGGAACCAAGAGATGACTGCTAATTAGCAGTGTGGTTCTGATTTGTCTCAATAGAAGTCTCTGTGCAGGTGAACCAAGATGTTTATCATGAGAAATATTTCTGAGATTCAAGCGATTCAATAAAACATTGCTATTGTCTTGTTTTGACTTCTCTAATAATTGTTTCACACTTTGAACTGCATATTCTGACAAACCTTTTGTCTGTGGGTACTCAGCACTACTTGGTAAACTGTGTACCATTGTCAGAAATAACTTTGTGTGGAATACCATGGACTGCAAAATGACCCTTCAGCTTAGTAATGACAGTACTGAATGCTTAATGCCATTCATTCCATTTGAATCTGTTGTAGCTACTTGTTGATCAAGGTAGTTCAGGAATCTGGTTTAGCTTAAGTGCTTTGAAACACTGTTCTGGGTGGCCACAATGCAAGAGCAACAATCACTTTAGGCCCTGTCAAGATGATACAATTGTCAGACAAAATCTCATCTCTGTAAGGAAAACAAGGTTGCAGGTCATGAGGTAAACAAGATTGCTTTGATGGCCATCCTTGACAGATAAAGTGGTTGAACTTCTGAAGAACTGGATCTGTGGCTGTATGACTTCCATGACTACAAAATCAAGTCGCTCATTTTCATACTGTTCAGTGGTATTTGTGGGTGATCTGGATAAAGGATCAGCAATATAAAGAAGTTTGCCTTTTGTGTAGACAAGACTGAAATTATAGTTTTGCAATTTCAGCATCATGCATTACAATCTGGCAGGAGCTGTATGCATAGGCTTCCTCAAAATAGTGACTAGAGGTCAGTGGTCTGTTTCAGTCTGGATAGGTCTACCATAAATATAATCATGAAACTTCAAACATGCAAACAACCAAACTTTTGAGAAGATCAGAGACTATCCATGTGCAACTAACAGTGGGTAAAACTGGCTTCCAGTTTATAGCCTGCTACAGACCACCCTCCCAAACCAGGGAACCCTACCGGCCTTCCTGAGAACACTGGAAAATATGAAGGTCTCTCCAAACACCATTATATTGGGCAACTACCCAAACAAACATAGACTGGGATTACTCTAGCTCCAACACCCTAGTCCAAAGGTTCCTAGAATTTTACCACCCAAAAAGAGGGAAAACATACTGGACCTGATCATCACCAACATGGGATATTCACATCCCGACATCCCCTGCCCAGAAAACCACAGTGAAAATGTCTGGTGGGACCCAGCCATAAACAAACTATACAATAGAAGGAGATCACTGATCAGTATTAGGCGGGCACTAAAAAAATTGTTCAAGGCCAGCTTCGAGAGAAAATTGCATTGCACAGTATATATAAGGCAGCACTTTCTTTAGTTATGTTAGGAACCTGGGTGGTAAGGTTCAGCGCAACTTCCCTCCCCACCAAAAAAGGCAAAATATTCATCCCAGCAGAGTATGCATCCTACATGAACCCAAGAAGAGCTAAACCCAAACATAAAACAAGGTGGTCCACACAGCCAACCTGGACCTCGCAAAGCTCGATACAAATACCCACTCGGGCATTATAGATAAGCTCACCAGCTTAAATATAAACCCCTATGTCACTAGATGGGGGGACCTCTGTTGTATATTATATCGGAGGTACAGGCCAACACGGGAGGACTGTGGCTGACCAAGTTCGCAGATGACTGCAATCCAAAAGGGCCTCATAGAAACAGACAACTGGTGCCAGAGCCATGGGTCATCCTTTTGGCAAAAAACAAAGTGCCCACAAATTACCACATAGGTGGTAATCCATTACATTTTATATAGCCCACCTAATCATGAAGGGATTCACATCTAGGAGGTCATCGTCTCTTTACTCATCCCTCATCAGGCCCATAATACTCAGTGGCATACCGCCTTCAGAGGTGATCTGTGCCCTGATGATAAAGCCATATCCAACCGGAATTAATGGACATGCTGCACCTCAGAAAATCCAAATCCCACAGCACTGAAATAAATAGGACATGCTGGAGGGACAGATTCATAACCAGAGGCTCCTTCACTTCATTGACTCTATTCAAGAGGAATCTTGATGAGTGGATGGGAGATCGTGGTTTACCCCGGGTATCACTTCTGTGTCACTTTTAAATGGGTGGCAAAGCCAAACACATTCTGGTTTCAGAGCATCAAACGCTTTTTGGTATTGCTTTGACCATGACCAAGATATATCTTTGCATGTCAACTTTCTGAGTGGTGCTGAAAGTTGGCTCAAGTCCAGAATGAACTTGCCTAGGTAGTTAACCATGCCAAGAAAACATTGTAAGGCTTGAACATTGTCTGTAGCTGGCATCACGAGATTTGCTGTTTGCTTGGAAGGATCTGGTCATAAGCCTGAACTGGGAAATACATGACCAAAATAAGTAATTTCCTGTAACCTGAATTTGCACTTCTGAGGATTCAGCTTAAGATTCACTCCATATGCTCTTTCCAGAACTCTCTTGAGGTTTCTGTTATGCTCGGCTTCACCATTACTTCCTACTAGAATATCATCTACTATAATAGCACATGGATACCCAGAAGAAAATTTGTTCCATTGCACACTGGAAGACTTCCCTGGCAGAATTTATCCCAAATGGCATTCTCAAAAATCTGTACCTGCAAAAAGGAGTACAGAAAGTGGTTAGCAATGACGATTTTATGTCAAGCAAAATTTGCCAAAATGAATTATTTGCATCTAAGAGAGAAAAAAACAGTGTCATTTGGCATAAGAGCAGTGACTTCTTCGACTGTATGCATTGGATGATGAGGTATTTTCAGTCCTTTGTTCAAATTTCGTGGACCAATACATATTCTGATATCATCTGAGTTTTTCTTATGAGCTACAACCAAGGAAGATACCCAATCAGTAGGTTCAACATCTGGACAAATCACACCTTGCTGCACAATTTTATCTAGCTCAGCTTTGATTTTGTTCTGCATAGCTACTTGAACTTTACAGGCTAGTCTGACAACTGGGCTGACTTCAGGGTCTAACTTCATGGAGTACACAACTGGGAGTTTGCCAAGTTTGTCTTTGAAAAGATCAGAATATGTAAAAAAAAAAAAGAATGGGCAAAATTAGAACAGTGGCCTTTTAAGCTTACATGGTGGACTTCCTTTTTAAATGAATAGTCCCATTTTCAAACTGTCTCTGAAGCGTAATAATGACTATACATGCCTTTTGGCCACATAAAATTGCAAGTCATAGTTGTTCCCAGCAGAGTAATATGAAAGCACTACTGAACCTTCAGTTTGAATTTCTTCACCACAATAAGCAATAAGCTTCGCACACTTTTTCAAATCAAGCTTCTCACCAGCACATACTCTAGTAAATGTTTCTACTGAAATAACATTGCACTTTGACCCTGTGTCAGCTTTGAGCTCTATGGGTCTTCAATTTTTCCGAACAGTGCAAAATACAGTACTTCATTCTTTGCCCATGAATCTACTGCATTGACTGTTTCATTAAACACAGGCATACCATCAACATAAAAAGTAGGGTCACAGCTTTCTAATTGATCAACTTATCTCTCTGAATGTTCTTTTTTAATAAAAGAATACACGTCATTTGATTTATAAAATCTATGAAAATTATTCAACTTTTTACATCTGTGGGATTGCTGACCAGAAGATAAGCACTTTTCTCCTTTAGACACGACTGCCATGACAATTACAACAGTTGACTATTAGGCTAGGTGAGGGTAAATGCTTTGAGTTTGCTGAGTCACCTTTGTTCTACAAGGAGAGTGTGCATACTCTGGAATTTGCTAGAAAGCTACAAGGTTTGCCAGTGACTGGTGCAGAGCTCACAGATGCTGCCATGTGCTTGGGCCTGTTTCTTTTAACCACGTGCTGCATACTATCAACATGAGGACTAGAAGATACTGGAAGCATGCATTTTTCATTAGTAAGCATATTTGTGTGCTTTTCTGTAAGCTCATATATCTGACAACTCTCAATAGCCTTATTCAAAGTTAAATCACTGTCATGAAGCAAACTCTTTCTCACAGCATCATCTTTAATAGCACACACAAGTCTGTCTTTTATCATATCATCCCTTAAATCACCAAATCTGCATATTTTAGACTTGTTTCTCAAGTCAGTTATATATGCTGCAAATGTTTTCCCAGCCTTTTGCCCTCTTGTGTGAAATAAGTGCCTTTCCATTGTAATATTCATTTAGGGGATATACATTTCTCTAAATTTATGTTTTAAGCACTCAGGGTCTTCCGTTGACTCAGCTGGTACCACTATATGGTGGATTTTCCACCTACCCTGCAAACACAGCGGGTGCATATACAAACGAACATTGTCTTTCTGTGGCTTCAGAACTGGCTACATTAAGCAGAATAAATGACTTTGCATGATCATCTTTATCAGAAAATACAGCCTGTATGAAAATGCCGTGCTCTTGCTCATGCACTCTCCAATTTTATGCAATATTGTTATCAAAGACAATAGGACCTGGTTTTCAAAATCCGTCTGCCATGCCAACAAAGTATGCTCAAACACACTGAAATAATGGCCTTTGTAATTATGTACAAACATGCACACACACTCAGTATTTGTAATAACATTCGAATGCACAATAAACACTTCAAAATACTGTACTTTGTGAAATATGCTTTGAAATGCCTGTATTTTGCAAAATAATTGCACTGTAATACTACACAAACGTGCAAACACTTTTGGGTATCTTGAATAGCTTTAATTAATGTGAAAAGTAGCACATAGCAAAAAAATGCAATAGTTTTCCTTATTTTATTCATTTTATGCGATTCAGACTTTGCGTCAAATATTTTCATAACTATCTTGAATATTTTTATCAATGTGTCACAATTTCGGACATTTCATTTAACTAGAAATTCATTTTGAGCATTCTGAGTGGTTTGTTTTATATTCTTTGAGCAATAAATCATTTAAGCAAGTTTTAGTACCTGAAATTAGTTTCTGATCTGTTTTTGCAAGTTATTTGCGTAGTAGGGATGATCCATCCCTCTGTATTCCTCCACCATTAACTGAGTGCCTCTCGGTCTTGATTCTGGATTTATGGATCCCATTCTGACAATATGTCACTCTCTTTGGTTTACAATGACAAACAGGTGGGGTCGTTTGTTTATATGCTTTATTACACAGAAACACATCAGAATTGATAGCAGCAGTACAAAATATAAACAAACTGATTAACTGACAGACTACACAGACATGCATGCTTACATCTCAACAGCTTACTACAAAATGGTAGTCAGGCTCGCACGTCCTCAGTATTTATGCACTTGTGCAAGCCCATGGAAAGCTTCTTAAATCTATACATACATACTGATCTACAAAAGGTTTGGTGGAAAATAAATGAAATGGTATGTCACTGTATATGACACTATTTTTAAAACAGCTTGGTTTTGCAAATACTACCACAAACATAGGACTGGATTCAGGGACGTGGTCCAAACTACACAACTGCCTCATTGCTCGGGAAATGGTTAGTCTAATGTCATTGATGTGCAATTAAGAAATGGTGCACAGAGATTCTGCAATATGACTTCAAAAACATTGGTTTGTATTCTGCTCAAGTTTAAAACAAATTAATTGAAAGCAGAATTAAAATGTGTGTTTTATGTTATATACTAAGCAACTCCCCTTAAATCCATTTAGATAGATTTATCCCTATACTGTTAATAACTCTGAAGTCATTGCACCTCAGAAAAAGAACAATCTCCCCACATTCAGTGAATCCCAGCCTATGTGCATTTTCACACTCAGTTTCAGTACTAGTAATCACAACAAATGTATTCTTTCCTATACAGAATGCAAATTCAACCCAAAATGTTCATGAAAATACAACCTAAATAATAAACTGCATGGCACAATACACAGCAGACATTCCACTTGATAACACTGCAAAAAACATGGCATGCATACAACTTATGGTATACAATGCACCTTGTGTGAGTATACAATAGCCCACAAAAATGTTAGGGATTCAGCTCATCAACACACAAGTGTATATGGTTGGTGGTAGTTATGAAACCACAAAATGTAGCTTGTAGGCCTCCAGGCAGTCATATCCAGCTGTGCTCCTACTAACTCCCAACATCTGTGTATAGTTTGATGTAAGCCTGGAGCCATGTGGGCAACATGGATGACTCTAATAATTATAAGCTATATTAACACAAAAAAGTCTTACAATAGGCTAAAAAGAGTTTTATGCTGTAAAACTGTAAAGCAAAATAATTGCAAGTGTTGAATTCTAGGAAAGCTCTGAGAATCAAACTGAGGACAACAGATCTGGGCATGTTATAAGTTACGCAGAACTGACCACAGATCAACCAGAGAAGAGACAAACTTTGAAGTAAGAATTATACTTACCAAATATAATAATGTCTGTAAGTGAATACAGTATAATTGTCTGGGGGCCTACAAGCTACATTACTGACCTAGTAAAGCAGTGAAACTTCCAGTCTCAGTAAGTAATGAGTTTACCTCTTGGTACTGTATTACAATTTTTGCACACAGTGATAAAGTATGAACTCACAGGAAAGACAGACAGCAGGAAATTGGAGAATACACCTGACTGGGTTAAGGATATACAGTTCATGCAAATAATATGTTCCTTACAGAAGGCACATCATCTAGCTGATTTGTAGTCACACACTGATCATCCCACAATGGTGCATAGGCATATCTGCTACCTGTACTTCAATGCTTGAACCATCCACAATTTCCAATGTAAAGGTTCCATATATCATGCATAAATGTATTTGTCACAAAGTTACTGGTTACAAATATTCTAGCTGTATGGCACACTATGGTGAATCACATGGCAAGAAAGAAAGAAACTGAAAATCTAGACTACAACACTATAATTATTCTGATAGCAAACTACTTATAATGTCAACACTCTATGCCTCCTTCACAGACTACCACATGGCTTACAAAGGTGAAAGAAGAAGAAAATCTTTTCACCACATCGTAAAATCTTTAAGATGAATGTCCTTCATTTCAGAGTCAGAAACACAGTTGATCAGTGCTTCTGCTAGTGGTTCTGACATTCATTTCATAGCTGCAGGGGGATGATCAAAGAGGAAATACTAGTGTGGGGTGTAGTGGCTTGTGAGATAGCGGTACCCCAGTACTGCAGCACATGCCCATAGACTGCTTTGTCACAGCTGTAGCAGGATTCCAGGGGACACGTTACTGGGACTTTAAGGGAGAAGGATAAGACTGCAATTCCTTCCTTGTAGGACTAATGGCCAGTTTGCCTGTTGACATTAACATATGGCTGTACCAATAAAGCTGTGCACATGAATTTTGTTAGATTTGCTCATTTGCATGACTCTTTGGTGGGCAGCCAGTTCAACAGAGAATGTATGAAGTCCCCTGCTATCTGAATTATGGTCTACTCAAACTAATCAGACCACCATATCTCCTCTAGAGTTTATCACAATGACCCAATATTGAAAACAATGTTGCAATTTGCAGCCATCGAGCAACCCCACTAAATTAATTTTGAAAGGTGTAATGATTACTTACTCTGAAAAATATGATTTGGAAAGCATGAACCATTCAGAAACTGTTTAGGAACTGCCATTTTACTCTGTTAGTTATAAATTATCTCTGCCCAGTCTTTAAGGTAATGACTGGTCAACTAATATTTGAAAGGCTGTACCAGGACACATCAGTAAGGGAGCATACATAAAATTAAGAAACCTAATACTAAAAATAAATATGAATAACTAAAAAGCACAACATATACATTACAGAAGACATTCTTAGTATATGGAATGTACTTTTCTTCACAGATAAAGGATGTCAGATCATTAACTTTTTCAAAAATAATCAGTTATGACCAGACCATAACTACTGCATTAGGTGTCCTGTGTTATGAACTGGAGTCTCCACCACCTCAAGCTACTGGCTAGTAATTTAATTACTATACTTAAATCACTATACACTGAGTGTTTCAGCACTTCAGCCATGACCGCATGTGTAGTATGAGCATTCATTTATGAAGCTGGTACTCTACTCTCCTGCAACTGGCACCTGCCAGTCACACCCAGTGGCAGCTTACATCCAGGGCAGCCACACCCTTTGCCCCCTTTTAATTATGGCTTTGATATGAGAAACATAAATATTAACTCATGCTTACGGTAATCAGGCTGCTTGAAGGCAAGCAGGTTTAAGTTTGACAATTAAGACTATGAAACTATGTTTTGCTATTGCTCCAATAGTATTTGTGTAACTGGGTGTAAAATATACCTTTTAAATTAATTATCCATGTGGAGTTCAAAACTATTCTTAGAGTTCATTGTCATGTACTTGCTGAAGCATGATAGACTAACAGAGACAGCAGAAGATGTAATTTAAGAAAATGAGATGAAAAATTACAGATGGCCAAGTAGATGCAGCCTTGTCCAAGCAAGACAAGGAAGAGAAGAAGAATCTTGTAATATTTTGGAAAAAAATATAGGAATTGCTTTAGATGTAATTATGCTGTCAATATATGTGAGGCAGCTGGATGGCACTGCAGAAAACAGATTTGAGTCCTTTGCTAGTGTGCACTAGGTTAAGGCTCAGAGCTGATAATGAACTGCTTCCTGTAGTCAAGGGTACTGGGTATGAGTCATACCACCATGGCCAGTGTTAACATTTTCGGGGCTGACAGCAAATGTCAAGTTGGGGGCACCTGAGTACTTCTAGTCTAAGTATCACCCTGTCACTGCCAGCCCTTCTAAGCAGCCTTTTAGTTCATGCTAGAAACGTTTAGGAGTAGTACACACAGACAGACCTGTAGCTGCAATGTTCTTAAATTACAACAGGCTTGAGTATTACAATATGTTAGTCCATCTCACAAAGGGACATTCACAGTTATTGGTATTTAGTTGCAATAATGATACATTGCAAAAGCTGTATGTACAGGTCTGGGCTTAGGTGAAATGGTGCCCTAAGCACTGCCTGCTGTTTCATCCCCACCAACACACACACACACACACACACACACACACACACACACACACACACACACACACACACACACACACACACACACACACACACACAACACACAGACAGCCTCAGTGCTCCCCTCTATTTCCCCCTATCGTGGGCTCCCCACACTATGCACATTGCTTCTTTCTTACTTTTCTCAGATTTTGCATAATCTCTTTAGCTTTTTTTAAGAAGCCATAACTTTCTATATATATCTGAAGTGCATTTTAAAGTTTTGTTTTTTTTTTGGACACAACTTTTTCATTCAGTGATCATTTGAACAGAAATTCTGATTAAGGAAAGAAATGCAGTGTTGCTGTTCAACTTTAGTTTTCCTTGCTTCCTTTCAATTCTCATTTCCTGATCACAACAGCACAGTAATAACAATTTAAAAAATAACTCACATAAGCTGGGGTTCACAGAAGCCATAGGGTTATAAATAGCCTGGGATGCATTTTAGAGCACTTTTCATACCTTTTAATCCAATGATGGCCTAAACAAAAATCACGAGTAAGTAACGAGGCTCAGTTGTTTTTTCTTTCAAGGAAGACATAAGTTGTACCCAAGGCTTAATGTTCAAAGCTGACAAAATAATAGCTCATGACAAATAGGCCAATTGTTGTGAGGATACATAGATCCAATCTGGAAATACTGCTTTTCTCTGTAACGTCCCCCACCAAAAAAGTCAGTTACTGCCTATGCATCCCTCTTGTGTTAGATAGGGGTGAAAGCAGAGGTTCAAATTTCCATTATCATGTAGCATAAGTGACTGCTACCATAGGTTCATAGGTTCATAGATTAGTACTAGGCTAACTGCCCTTGTGAGCCATTTTAAGCCTAGCCAATTATCCCTTGTGAGACTCAAACCCTGCACTTTGTGTTTGTAAGGCAAGCACCTTAACCATTAGGCCACCCTCCCCCTACCATATATATATATACATACCATGTCTCCTTACTACTCAGCCTAACCCCCAAAAGCAGCCATTTGTATATGTGTCTGATGTGTAACTGTAAGGAAAGTGAAAATAATAATGATTACAATAATGCACTCCATTTTGTTGTTTCTAGACAGTATACTGGTCCTACACAAGCTATAGTAACCTTCTTTGTACACCTCTGAGGTCTGTAAGAAAAGTAAAAGAAGCAATGATTACACTGTTTCCAGCCCAAACATAAGCAATAATGACCTCTTGTGCACATCTCTAAGGTTTGACTGTGATGAAAATTAAAGAAGTAATGATCACACAATTCCCAACCCCAAAACAAAACCTAAAGAAACCTTCTGTACACACACATCAGAACAGAACTGGTATTAGAATGGGTGTGTTTGAGAATGAAAGCCACCAGTAAGTTTAAGTCAAAATCCATTTATACAGTCTGGGGAGAGGGAGCCACCAGATTCAAAGATGAAAACATGGGACTGAATGCTCCGTGATATATTTTATGGCTCACTTTTGAAATACAATTACTTGTTAGCTGCATTTTATTTGAATGCATTTAACTGTATTTTTGCTGATATCCAGAAGAGTAATGTATCTGTCTTGGGATTATTGGGTGTGTGCACAGATAAAAATCAGTGATTTTGTACACACACAAACATAAGCTATAACAAAACTAGTTTTACACTTATTTCAGCAAATAGCAATACATTGTGTAACACTGATACTGCCACGCCAGTTCATTGATCGTTGTTTAGCACTAGCAGTCATCAGACAGCAGCTGCAGTAAGTCACTTTTATTTATGTTATTGAGGAGTAATGCATGCCTGCCACTGTCCCTGATTTCACAGACTGCCCCTGATTTTATATCATAATTTTGCACTGTCCCTTTTAAACAATTTGATTTGCTGGTAAATCATTCAGGATTACAGACAGTCAATAAATCCAGTGATCAGACTTTCATACTTATTGTCCAAAAATAAATGCCTTTTGATGCAAAATGTGTTATTCTGTTAACTTTTTAAATGAAATACAATAATACTTAAAAGGTGCTCCTGATTTTTAGCCTTTATTCTGTTATTATTTTTGCTCAAGAATTCTGGACATAGCCAGCAAAGTTGAGAGTTATAGTATCTTGTGTTCTGCCAATATTTCTAATTCTTGATGAAAGAGGAAAACAAACCTGAAGAATGGAAACATCAGCTCTTCTTAAAATCCAAGGAATGCACTGAGATCAGTCCCTCTGGGCTGCTGATCTCTCTAGTGCTTATTTTGCTTATGTTCATTATCAGTTTTATCCTAACAGGGTCATATCACAGCCCTGTGCTCAGTTAAAGAGTGTAATAAGAAACTTACATTTTTTTCTTTTCAATTTCCCCAACCAATAACAGCTTTTGTGGGTCCCCCACATAGTCAAGGATGATTAAGGGGCCCCACTGTGGCTATGGGTACTGCAGATACCTAAAGCTGGCTGTTTTGTTAGTTTTGGTGGAGAAAATGTCCACCAGCAATATTTAACTAAGCCAGGTGCAACATGTCAGTGGTAAAATATTTAATGGAATTGTGAAGCTTGTTATTTGACAAAACACTAGTACTATAACCAGAGATATCTTTGAATTTTAAAAGAGATAAATAAGAGGTATTATTATCCACCTGATTTATTAAGTAAATAGAATTGCTGTCCTAGCTTTTGTTGGTTTCATAACCATGTTACAAAATATCAAGGTAAGACAACTTGCTCTGATGTGGGCCCCCAGGACCAATGGGCCACCAGTGACTACAAGCTTCGCTAGTGCATAAAGCTGGCTATGTATACCATCTCAAGAATTATACTTTGTTATTCTGAGGAAGTCATTTAACCAGACAGTGCACAAAGGCTATCACTGAAAAAGGACATTTATGTCCACTGGGTCTACCTGGCTAACAGGTGAATAAAATAAAATTTGATACCATCTTCTCTCTGAGGCAAAGCTGCACTGAACTATAAAATAAACTGCTGACATTACATTTATATAGTCTATACTGAGCAGCAGTTGGTTTCATTTAGGAAGGTACAGATTGCCTTTAATTTGTGAAAACTAAGATGGAGGAAAGGACAGATTTCTCCAGGAAGCCACTAGAATACTGGTTGCCAATGACTGATACCAAGTAAACAGATGGAAAACATTAGGTGCTATCAACATTTGTTGTTTCTTGGTATGAAATAGAGCAACAGAATAACAAAGCATACTCTCTGTACTTAAACGAGTACATTTTTTTCTGAATATCTCTCAGAAACATTGTGGATTACTGAGGCTAAAATATTCTCCAGCTGTTTACAGTAATGTACACCCCATAGATGTGTACAAAGCTACCTTAGAGATAGGAATACTTCTCTAAAATTAAAAGTTGTTGTACTTGCAGATGACAACAGCTGAAAAAATTATGTGCATATTTATTAGGCACATGAGGACAACATCTGAAGAAATGTGTACATTGTCAAAGGCACTGCAGTTGGGAACAGTGAGTACAAAATGAAAATTTCTGACTACACTCTTGAAAAACGGCAAATCTTATAGCATATTTGGCAACCATGGAAAAGATGTACAACTGATAGCCATCTAGTTGATGTGAACTATAATTGTTCCAAATCTACTTCATTTTGAAAAGCACGATTTATGAAGGAGTAGCTCAGACATAATCTTGTCACCGCAAGCAATAACAGATCTAGCACAAAATGATGTAGGTGGCTGGCAAGGGCCTGATGCTGGCTGAGGGGCCTAACATCTCCCTATCTCAACTGGATTACTTGGGTCCATTACACCCTGATTTGGCATATGACAGTTACTGTCTATTTCTTTTGCTCAGTGCAAAGCATTTGATTCAACAAAGTGAGACATACTTCCACAAATACTTATACATATTTTTATTTTTCTAATGCAATGTGATGCATGATGCAGAAGAGATGATGATGATGTGTGTGTGTGTGTGTGTGTGTGTGTGTGTGTGTGTGTGTGTGTGTGTGTGTGTGTGTGTGTGTGTGTGTACCCATTACTGTCTTTCTAATACAATGTGATGTGTGATGCAGAAGAGGTGGTATGTGTGTTCTGTGTACCTTACCTCTTTATATTTGCACCTTGAAATACATGTACATCAGAATAATGGATTTTCCAATAAAGAAATGAGGATTACAGTCAGTCAATAATGCCAGTTATTAGAGTTTCATAGTTTGTACTATTCAGAAAATGTACACAAGAGTCTCTAAATTTGCCTTATATTTATACCCTCTCTTTTTAAACCCATTTTTTAATAACAACCCAGGAACATCGCCTGGTTAAGTGAGTTGTTCAGAGTCACACACAAGGCAAATGGAGATAGAAAGAATCAAATCTCATATTGTTGACTATTGGAAGCAATTCATTAAGAATTTGACGCCTTAATCCTCTGCACCTAATCCCAGACCATTATTCATTTATTTTTCTAGTAAATCACCAAGGATTGCATTAAGTCAATAATGCCAGCCACTAGAGCTTCATAGTGTTTATTGTAAAGAAAATGCATGTCCATGCAGCATCTGTTGTTCTATTAACTTTTAAGTGCATTAAGGCTGTCTGATAAATAAGGCTCTGAGCTGTTAATTAACTGCTTCCTCTAGTTAAGACTGCAACAGTTGAATCCTTCCACCTTCATCTGTATACAGTATGACTTTGAATAATTCACTCAGACAGTACATTTTGGTCACCTCTGAAAAGAGTCACTTTGTCCAGTGGGTTTACCTGGTAAATATATAGTATAGATACCAGAAAAAAAAATATTTAAAATGAGTTCCTTTTGGGGCTTTTGTTCCCTCATTATTTTTGGCTTTGTCCAAAATTCTTGAGCAAAGAAGTTGAGGGGTAATTTGATCTGCTCCTTGTGAAATTTGTGGCTTTCTGACAAATTGTTGTGAATTGCAGTCACTAAATAATGACATGCATGTCTGCTTCAGACTTGGTATCATTCAGAAAATACTTGCTACTGCAAAGTTTATTATCCTGGAAACTAGCTATATGACAGAAATTCTTGTGCTGAGTGGACAAAGGATTGTTGCAATGGATTGCACTGTATGGTTGTGACAGCAGTAAACTGAGATGTATTTCTGGGTGTTTTTTTTTGCAGGCGCACAGTATGAATGCATTGTGATGGGCATCAGCAATTTACCTAGTGCTTAGTGTTGGATGAGTAAGGCTATAAGCTGTTAATGAGCTGCTTTCTGTAGTGCAGGGTTTGATTCCCTCAACCTCTGTTTGTCTTCTGTGTGACTCCACCCAAGTCCCTTCACCAGACAGTACTCCTCCTGGCTTGCCTCAAAATATGGATGCATGCACTGATCTAGTCAGCTGTCCCAAACTGATAGCAAATACATTGCACATTTGTCTTTTAAATACCTCTAGCCTACATACAAGTATTAATTAGTGATTCCCTGTATGCTATTTGACCATGATTTCCAGCATATCTGTTGTAGTTAAATGGATTGCCAGATTTTGATGTCCTGATTGATATGAATATCACATTTAAGGTTATTGTCTATAGTAACTCCCAGGTGCTTGGTGTGGACTTCAGGAGAGATATTGGTACTGTTTTTTAGAGTTATGGTAAAGAATGGAGGGGAGGACCTGTGGGTGGGAGAGAATAGAAGCAGCTTAGTTTTGTTAGGATTTAAGAGCAAAAGTTGATTTGTGAGCCAGTTTTCGACGGTGTTGAAAGTGTTTTTTGTTAGTGTCATTAGTTCAGATGGACAGGAGGCTGAGCAGATCAAAGTTAATCATCTGTGTATTGAATACAAGTGGCATTTGGGATGGCAGAGTGAAGATCGTTAATAAAGATGGAGAAGAGAAGAGGACCAAGTATAGAGCCTTGGAGGACTCCAAGGGTGATGGGTAACTCAGCAGATAGCTTATCTTTCCATAGGACAGCCTGCTGCCTACCACAGAGGTAGGATTGAAACCACTGTAGTGTGTGGGAATCTAAGAAGATGGCCTTCAGAGTGTGGAGGAGAAGTGGATGGTTAACCATATCGAAGGCCTTGGATAGATAAAGGAAAAGTACTAAGGAAAGTTTATGATTATCACGATTGGTGTTAATGACATTGGAGAATGATAGGAGAGAAGAGGTGGTGCTGTGGTATGGCCTGAAGCCGTATTGGGAGTCAGCCAACAATTTGTTCTGGATAAGGTGGAGCATAAGTTGTTTATGTAGCAATTTCTCCATAATTGTGGTGAGTGGCGACAGAATGTCTTTTGGTCGGAAGTTTTACAGTTCTTTGGAGTTACCTCCTTTATGCAGGGGTATAATATGGGATATTTTCCAAATTGAGGGGATGGTACCTTCGGAAATAGTTCTGTTGATTAAGATAGAGACAGCATATGCTAAGGAGTCAGCGGCTTTTTGCAAGTACTCTGCAGGATGGAGGTCACTGGCTAGGGTGGTAGGTTTTAGTTTCTTAATTAGGGCTCAGATTAGGGGAGTAGGAATAGGTTGAAAACTAAGGCATGGTAAAGTTTTGGATATGACAGCACAAAGATTAGAGCTGGTGGGGGTGAGTTAGCAACTAGAAACTGGATAGTTTCTGTGAAAAACTATTAAAGGTATTAGCAATGTCCTCAGGAGATTTGAGATTGTAAACTGAAGGAGGTGGGGTGGGGGTTTGGCCAGGGTGAAGTCGCGTGTTAATTCCAGCCCAGAACTTTTGGGGTTGTTATGGTGTTTCTGTTGCAGGTGGCAGTAGTAGTTTTGTAATCTAAAATAATAGATTTTTTAGTATCATTTCTTAGTGGCCACTTGTCATGTCACTTGAGTGGAATGTTACTCATTGCAAGTGTGAGAGAAAGCATACCAATGTATTATGAGCCCTACACAGACATGAGAGTCGCTGCTGTATTCAAACCACCTACCTATCTATTTACACATTCTAGAAATTACTGTATGAACCACAAGTATCATAGTAGAAATTTGCCTTTTAAGGAATGAGAGTGCACCTTTGGCAGAATAACCTCATCATTGTGTTGCAGAGAGGATGTTTTGGTTAAAAGTTGGATAAAGTGCAGAGGGAGCTGTGTCCAAAGTTAAATGTATTCTCCTCCGTGAAAGTAGACACAACACCTTTGACAATGAAGTAATGAAGTGTTGCTTACTTGTCACTATAACCCCAGACACACACACACACACACACACACACACACACACACACACACACACACACACACACACACACACACACACACACACACAAACACACACACGTTCCCATGGTGAAAATGGTACCTCCTACCTATCTAGTTACACAGTCTAGTGACCACAACATTATTTGCAAGTGCCACAGGAGAAGTGTGAATCTAATGATGTGAAAAAGCACATCTGTAATTAATAAAAAATTCACTGCTTGGAACAGATGGTACTGTGCATCCGAGAATTTGGGCAAATGCATATGTGTGTACAGGACAATGTAACAGCTTTGTGATTTCCCAATGTAATGACATACTTCTCTGCTATGATTTATATACTGCCCTTCATGTACACTGCTTTACTGTGAGGAACATGTACCAGTTTCACAGTATGGGGTCCTCATGACAATCATGGTTAAAAACCAGTATATTATCAATCAAGCATCCCTTCCACTTCATTCCAGGATGAATGCACACTTGTCTTGACTCATCCTTGCACAATGTGCATTGATAAGACAAACAGACATTTCCTACATAAGACAGTGCACTGTAGAATAACAGTGATGGATTATGTGTGAATAGGTTACCCAACATTGTATCACAGTTGCAAGTATAACAGTTGGAGTGTAGACATACATTAGCAGGCTGAATTAACTGAGTCAGCTTCACTCTAAAATGAAAATAACTTGTCAAAATTCAGTACAAACATATAAATGTTGTGCAACCTAAACAAATAATTATTTGTTGTAATTTTTTTACTGCCTGCTTGAATCACGTTACCAAGCTCAATTGCACTGCTGATCACAGAGTATTAGCAAATGTGTAATCATAACTCGAGATGCTGAACTTATAATGAGAATTAATATAGTCTATAGTACTTTTTGTTGACTTTCATACAAAGAAGCCTTATACTCATACAACCATATGTGAATCAGCTGGAATATAGGACAGATATGTGCAATGGTCCTGTTTCATGTGTCATGATTTGTCTAGGCAGCTGAAGTTAGTCAATCCTAATATGAATGCTACAAATATATTATTTATTCATTTATGTATTTATTTATTTAATATTTGTTTACCGGGAAAGCCCAACTTGGAAGAAGCCAATTTTCAGCAGATGCCTGGGGAGAAACACTCCAGACACATGTTTTTGTAACATTATGAAACACACGAAGGAGCAAACATGATATTGTTGGTGGAAACATGGATTATGGAATCATTTTGGAATCAAAAAAGGTTTATTGGCTGACACAGAGGTGGGGGAAAGTGATGAATAGTTGGTGACAGGAATATAAAGTACAGATAACACATTAGTTCATGTTTCAGTTCTGTACTTATTTGTGTTATGTTACTGTTTGCTTTATCAGAATAATTATTCAGGCAAGAACTGTACAAGACAGGCTTCACAACATGAGCAGGTACATTAATATTCCAACTAGACAACTGTGTGTTAAGGAAAGGTGTAGTCAACATTTACACCCGTAGGAGTCATACAACAGTTTTGCATACATCTGGATTTGAACCTACGAACCTACAGAGTATTCCCAGAAAAAAAACTACAGATCTGAGTATTATCTAAATATACCATGTAGGAAGTCATACATTGCAAAGTTCCCTTGTGACAGCAGACTGCAGAAAATGAGAATATATGTTATATTCCTGGTTACCCCTTTGACAACTGCAACCTGTGCATTCAATTCTTCAGCTTGTTCAAAACTAGATTGACCAGACTATACACAGCTAAGCACAGCAGCATGAAGGGCACCAGAGTAATGTGTCCAAAAGCAAAAATTCGCTAGATTTTGTCGTAGGCTGTGTACTATTATTTAGCATCAGTTGCAGTTGGTGCTCCATGTCAGATATTGTGCAAATGCAAAGGAGAAAGACTAATGATACAGAAGGGGAGAAGACATATAGAAAGGAGGAAAAAGAGGGAGGGACAGACTAGCTTATGACAGAAAGATGATAATGGCTCATACAATATGTAGGCAACAGCTATACATAAAATAGTGTACTAAACAGTCATTAGCACTTAGCTATGCCTTGATTAGAACCCATGAAAGAAGGCAAAAAAATGCCTTTAGAGATGAGCATTATATTATCACAAATTGCTACTTCACACATTTTAAATAACACAAGTGAAGGACAGTGACAACTTACTGAAGCAGAAGGGCTGAACAGAGAGAGATATAGACAGATGGAGAGAGGAATGGCAACAATATTTTTAGGGACATGTAGGACCAACTGTATGGTGTGTTACTCATGTATTATCTAATTGTTAAGCTGACATGCTCTGTACAATAAAGTGCTTGCTATAGGGAGCAAGAAGGAGTAGAACAGGGTAACTAACATTGAGACATAAGCATGATAAGGATAACTTACTAAGTCTACCTGTTGGATCTGCAGTGTTTTTTGCAAGAGATGTCTTGCTGCACTATTCACATGGTATGTTAGTGAAATATATATGAAGAGAAATATGGATGTTTGCCATTAACAATATGATAGGAATATGAAATGTCATAAAATAATAATTTGACCTACAGCTGTAATCAAACTCATGATATTATGCAAAAACATCAGTCTACAAACAGGGGAATTATGTCAACATGCCACATACAAACTTTCAGTTCATTACATCTAGCAGTCTAAGCACTGTTGCTCTTTAACTGTTTCACAGTACTGCCTTTACTCTGTATTCCCATACCACAGTGTATTTATGCACATTTTTGTGAAAGTAACTGGCCTACTATGGCTGAAATGAAAGTCTTGTGTTTTTGCCAAAGAAAGCTAAACAGCATTCACCATTGCTCACCATTGGTGTGTGATGCCAACCTCCAGGCAAATGCTGAGTACAAATTGTGAAGCTTTTCCATGGTGGCCACAAGTGTTACATGTGTTAAATGCGTGAAAAATGGGATGGGTTGATAGCACAGTGGCAAAACGGGGGGAGGGGCAAGCAGATGTTAAGAAAAGACGAATTTTCAAGACAGTGACGGGAGAGCAGCACAGCTAGCCACTTCTTCAGAACATAAAGGTAGAATTGCACAAAGAATTTGATGACTTTGGAGAGTCACCACACCAAGGATGAGTGACAATGTTGTATAGACAATTGTACCAAATCAAGTGTGTCAAGTAGACACATAGGTAAACTGGAGTGGTATGTATGGAGTGCATTTTTTTGGGAGGGGCAGCTGCCCATTTTCTGTATTTTTTTTAAAATAGAGAGGAAAGTCGGGAAAGGAGCTTAGGAATGTCAGGGTCAGGTTGGTAAGGTAGGTTGGAAGCAGGCACAGACAAACAGGGTATACAAGACAGACAGGGGTGGTGATTGAGATAAAGGGTTGGGAGATACTATGATAGAGGATCGGATGGGGTCATCAGAGGCACACCTGCATCCAGCTTGAGAACAGTAAGAATTTAGTCCTCATCTTCAGAACTGTCATCAGTGTCTCCTGTGACAGCTGCTGGGGTCAGTGCCAGACATGACATCCATATAGCAATGCAATTCAGGCTGGCCATTTTCAACCCTGCAATTTGGGCACCGAGGCACCACTCCATTATATCTTCCACCAAGCTTTTGAGTGACAACATTGCAACTTCCACTTGTTTTGCTTCAGGAGGGTACCACTGCATCAGCAGCTTGGGCACAGCTTCCTGATGCAGGTGGAGCAGGTAGGGCAGGATTTGTGGAGGCAATACTGATAGGTTGTGACCCAAAGTGCTAGGTATCTGTGTTGCCATCTGTGGAGGTATGGTGGGCTGCACTACAGTGGTCAGTCTACTTCTCTCTGCTGTTGGTCATTTTGTTTACAGCAGCAAGGTATGCAAACAGAATAATTTTAAGAAACATACATAAAAAGAGAGATATAGGGTGGGAGAAGAAAAAATAGAGAGACTTAGATCCATGGCATGCTGCGTTATTTTATTTTTTTCAAAACATTTTATTTTTTAATACATAAAAAATATGATAAATGACTATGTATACCTTTGCCACATCCAGATATGATGAGAAGGTATTAATTGTCATAAGATAGAATAAATATTTATGCTAGGGTATAAGAAATAGCAGCCTTTATTTCACTATGCCACATAGGATAAATGCATTCACATGTAATACTTGCACTTAACATAAATGAGTTGCTCTTGGCATTTATTATTGCTGTTAATATTTTAGAAATACTATTCTGTGATAAAACCCAATTGCTGATTCAGAGTATTGAAAGCACAGACTCTTGATCAGGTGTTCTCTTTGCCTTGTACAAGGCAGCAACAGCTATTAGTGAAGGCATGCTTGCTTGATATCAAGGTTGAGGTATGCCTGCTCAAGATGCTAGAGAGTGAGTGACTGAAAATACTTACTTGGCTTGTATTTGGATCTGGGGCATACTTACCCCATGCCTTCTGAGGAGAGTTAGTCTTTCCTGAAATGCCCCACATTTTGCTGCTATTTCCTCTGCTGCTGTACAGTAGGGAAAAAGAAAAGAACACATACGAAAGCATAATGAATTATAGCAGGCACAATACCTTTGTTATAATCATCATGACTCATCAAGTATCCTATGTGTTTAGGACAGAATGTCTTGTGAGGTGTGTTTGTAACTTCCCCAACCTATAAAAAAACAAGCTGTAATGCATGCAGCCTGAAAACATGATTCACCATCAGTCCATATTCCATAAAAAACACACTTTATTCACATAAAAGCAAAGATTTAGTGCTTTCATCCAAATAAAAGCAGGACTTCATCAGAATGCCCCAATCTATATTACTCAGGTCATTCAACTTCATCCATATGAAATATATTTACAAACAGAAATACTGCCATTTACATAGCAATACATTCCCATGACTACTTAAAATCACACAAACATACCTCACAAGACATAGTCCTAAACACATAAGATATGTGATGAGTCATGATGATTATAACAAAACTATTATGCCCAACAAGTGCATTTTAAATTAAATATCCTTATTGTCATGTTTAACAATTTTTACACACATTATCTTGTGGTTATATGTTTAGCATTAATGATATATGCTAAATAGAAATGTTTAGTTTTGCAAGCATTACTGAAACATTGTTTGTTATAGACACATTTATCATTCTCATTTATATTTAGATTTACATAACTAAACAAAATGTGAGAAATACCATTATGCTATGTTTTTTGCTAAAAAAAGTATCTGTTAGCTGGATTAAACCCTTAATCTGCTGTGCTCTTCATCATAACTCACAGCACTCACACCTTTTGCTATAGAGATAGGTACTCTTCAGAGTGCTGATGAAAGCCCCCAGTACCATGCAAGCTTGCACTACAGAAAGCAGCCCAGTTTAATTTTTTCAGTGTTTTTCCTTTGGCAGTGAAACCTATTTGTGAGCCATTCAGCAGTGTGCAAATGCAAAAGGCAACAATGTAACAAATATGAAATTGCAATGAAAGTAAAAATTAAATATGAATAATACTTTCTACACTGGCTTGCAACATCAGAACTTTGTTACACCTCATGACTGATTCAGGTAAAGGCAATTATATATAAGTCAAACTCAAAGTAAATTTTATTGTCAGCCAGATATACACAGCAGTGCAAGCCAAATGAAATTATGTTACTTTGGTCCCTGTGCAAGACATAACAATGAACGGGTTCACTACATATGACTGAAAGTTCATATGACCGATGCCCATTTGACTGAGACCAAATGACAGAAAGTTCATTTGACCAAAAACCCATATGACTGAAAACTCATTTGACCGAAAAACAGCACTGACAGGTATATGCCCTGTTCCCCATGGTAGTGTAACCCTGGAGTGAGGATATGAAGTGAGGAGGGTTTGACTGTACCTCCCACACCCCCCAACTTTATATTCTCACTCCAGGGTTGCACTACCATAGAGAACAGGGCATATACCTGCCAGTACTGTTTTTTGGTCAAATGAGTTTTCTGTCATATAGGTTTTTGGTCAAATGAACTTTCAGTCATTTGCTCTCAGTCAAATGGGCTTTAGTCATATAAACATTCTATCATATGTAGTGAACCCCATGGAACACATAGTTTGAGGGACAGTAAGACTAATGCACATACAGTAATACTTAACATATTAAAACATAATAAATTACCACAATTGAACAGGAAGACATTAGACAATATTATACTAGTAGGTATTGCAAAGTCTATGACTTCATATTGTGATTGTTTACATATTGCACTTCATCAGTTGTTGTATGATATATTCTGATGTTCATATTGCACATGTGGAGTGGTGACTCATTCCTGACTATTGCACATTCGAGAAGTAATAGCATAAGAAATTTGGCTAACTGTACCAGTTACTGAAGCAATTTGCCAGAGTGAGTATTATAGATGATACTTCACAGCAAGTGGCATATTGATTGGATTATTCAATGTCATGCCTGTCATTCAGGTTCAGCAACCTTATGGATAGAGGGAAGAAGCTCCTGTTCAGTATAGATGTTTTGCAGTGTACATCGTGATACCTCCTGCCTGAGGAAAGGTGGAAGTACATGCCATGGGCAGGGTGAGTGGGATCATCAATTATCTTCCTATCCATTCCCACACACCGAGTCTCAAGCAGATCATCCATGAATGGGAGCAAAGAACCAATGACTTTTTCCACTGTCCTCACTACCTTCAGGAGAGCCTTGCAGTCAGATGCTTTGCAGTTACCATACCAAACTATGATGTTAATTTGAGAGGATGTTCTCAATGATCTCCCCATAGAAGGCTTTGAGGATAGACTGAGACAGGTTTGCCTTCCTCAGTTTTCATAGGAAGTGCAGACATTGTTGCGCTTTCTTCACTGTGTGGCTAATATGAGTCGACCAGGATAGGTCATCTGAGATGTGTACCCCCAAGAACTTGGCATTTTTGACTCTTTCTACTGCCAACCCCTTAATTTCCAGAGGCTTATGTATCTCCTGAGTCCTCCTGAAGTCCACTATTAATTCTTTGGTCTTGCTTAAATTTAAGGTCAGATTGTTGCTGTCACACCAGCCTATCAGATGCTCCACTTCATCCCTGTAGGCTGCTTCCTCAACATTTCTGACAAGACCTGCAACAGTGGTGTCATCTGCAAATGTGATGATTGTGTTGGATTCATGCTTGGTCATGCGACTGCTAGGTGAACAGCAGAGGATTCAGGATGTAGCCCTGAGGAACACCCGTGCTCAGTGCAATGCTGATTGAATTGTTATTTTCCACTTATACATTTTGGGGTCTGTTGATGAGAAAGTCCAGTATCCAGTTACATAGTGGGGGTTATGATGCCCAGCTGGATCGGCTTTGCTATCAGATTTTGGGGGTTGGCAGAGTTAAATGTGGAACTAGAATCAATGAACAGCATTCTGACATAGCAATTTTTGTTCTCTAGATATGCCAAGGATGCATGAAGTGTTAGAGATATTGCATAAGTCGTGCAGTGGTTAGATCTATAAGCAACAGTAATGTAGCCATTGCTGCAGGTAGGCTTGAAGAGATATGGTTCTTGATAATCTGCTCAAAACACTTCATTACTGTTGATGTACCGGTAATTATTTAAAATTGTTAGGTGGGATTCCTTGGGTAAGGGAATGATTGTCATATTTTTGAAGCAACTGTGTACAATGGCTAGTTGCAGGGATGCGTTGAATATATCTGTTAGTACAGTGAACAGTTGTGTAGCACAGTCTCTTAGAATCCTTCCCATAATATTATCAGGACCAGCTGCTTTTCTTGGGTTTATTCTCCTCAGGGTCCCCAGAATATCAGATGTTCTTAGACATAGCACCTCCTCACCCTGTTTGACAGGGAGCTTTTTTTGGCACAGTGTTGTTGTCCATATCAAATCTGTTGAAGTAGGTGTATAGTTTGTTCAGAAATTCTGTGTTGTCATCACATAGGGAGGATGCAGGTCTGTAGTCAATTATGGCCTGTATGCCTTACCAGAGACGTCTAGAGTCCCTTTGATCAGAGAAGTGCCCCTTAATTTTACATTTGTAGATTCTTTTAGCCTCCTTTATACCTCTACATAGATTTGATCTGGCATCTCTTAGGGCATTCTTGTCTTTTGATTTAAATGTAGCATGTTATGCCTTTAATAGTTCATATACTTCACCAGATAGCCAGGGTTTCTGATTAGCACACATGGTGATACATTTTATGACTGTTACATCACTAACACATTTTGAAATATAGGCCATTACAGATTCCGTATAACCCATCCAGGTCAATACGGAGATTTTTTACAGGTGCCTTTCTAAACACTAACCAGTTTGTATATTTGAAGCAGTCCTGTAGTGCCAAGACTGCTCCCTCAGGCCATATCCTTACTTTTCTTGGTTGTAGGTTTGCCGCTTTTCAGCAGTGGTGGGCATGCAGGAAGCAGCATGATGGACAGATGGTCTGACTTGCCCAGATGTGGATAAGAAACTGCGTTCTAGGCCAGTTTTACATTGTGTACATCTTATCCAGAGTGTTCTCTTCTCTTGTTGCAAAGTTCACATGTTGATGGTAATGGGGTAATATGGATTTCAAGTCAGCTTGATAGAATCACTTGCAATTATATAGGCAAACTCAGGGTTCTTATTGTGGAGGTCATTTATTGACAGATACAGAATGTTCAATGCCACATTGGTATTAGCACTGGGGGGATGAAAACAGCTGTTATGCTCACTCCATTGAATTCCCTAGGCAAGTAGAATATTTTAGTGACATGAACTCAATGTCCTCTAAGCAGTGAGAGGTGATTATTTCACAGTTTGTACACCAGCTGTTGTTGATATACACACAAACACCTCCACAATAAGATTTACCACAGAGAGATTGATTTCTGCCAGCATAAAATAATGACATCCCCTCCACATATATTGTACTATCATTTATACTGGAGTTCAGCCAAGCTTCAGTGAACACAAGTAAACAAATATTTTTCACCTTAGAGTGTATGGAGAGATCTATCCTCACGTAGTTCACCTTGCTCTCCAGTGAACGTACATTTTCTAGCAGCATGGAAGGAAGTGCAGGCCTGTATGGTGTTTTTTTTTTCAGTCTGGCCTTAGTCAATTCTCTAGAGCCTCTCTTTCTTGATCTTTCACATGTTTTCCATTTAATATGCTTCCCATGTCCAATTGTCAACTGGTTAGACAGGTTTGACAGATTTCTGAAGATTTTACCATGTTCCAGTAAAATTCCAAGC
This sequence comes from Protopterus annectens, assembly GCF_019279795.1. NCBI lineage: Eukaryota > Metazoa > Chordata > Ceratodontiformes > Protopteridae > Protopterus > Protopterus annectens. The sequence continues at coordinate 1,440,046,379 of NC_056731.1, forward strand.
TGCAGGAGTTCCTGGAATGTGTTTGAGTTTGCAGGCCACTCCACTAGCCGTTCATCAAGCATGCAGCACAGTGATATAAGAAATTGGATTTCCAGAAGATTCTCAGCATTGTAGTTAATCATACCTTGATTTCTTGCCCTTAAATCTGTTTTTTTTTCTGTTGTTTCTGATGTAAAACAAGACAAATAGTGCACTTTTCTGTAGGGATCCAAAGCAGACACTGCCACACAGGGTACCACTATTTTTTCTAATATAAAGGGGACTCACAGACTCACAAAAATTAACATTATTTCATTTGTGACACACCACATACAAGTCATACTGACAAATGCCTTGTCATCTAATTAGTGATGTGCATGACTGGATGAGTGAGATTCCCACTGTCCCTACTTACTATGTAGTGAAACCACAGCCAAGGGAATGGGCTTGGAAGAATCAACAGGGAAAGAAGACCCTGTTGATCTTGACTCTAGTCTGGCACTGTGAATAGACAAGAGAGGTGTAGAACAAGTTGGAGGTCTCAGTTGCTGGTGAAATACCACTACTCTTATCATTTTACACTTACCCTGTGAGGCATTGGAGAGCCACACTCGGGCTCTTGCTTCTGGTTCTAAGCACCTGGGTATCCAGGTGTGACCTGCTTTGTGGACAGCATCACGTGGGAAGTTTGACAGGGCTGGTACACCTGTCAAAGAGTAACACAGGTGTCCCAAAGTGAGCTCAGGGAGGACAGAATCCTCCTGTAGAGCAGAAGGGCAAACGCTCACTTGATCTTGATTTTCAGTATGAATACAGAGCTTGAAAGCAGGGCTTCATGATCCTTCTGGCTTTCTGGGTTTTAAGCAAGAGGTGTCAAAAAAGATACTGCAGGGATAACTGGCTTGTAGCAGCCAAACATTCATAGTTGATCCTTCAATGTCAGCTCTTCCTATCATTGTGAAGCAGAATTCACCAAGCATTGGATTGTTCACCCCCTAATAGGGAACGTGAGCTGGGATTAGACAGTCATGACTCAGTTTAGTTTTACCCTACTGATGATGTGTTGTTGCTATAATAATCCTGCTCAGTACAAGAGGAATCACAGGTTCAGACATTTGGTGTCTGACATTGCAAGGGTCTTCCTTACTGGAATGAGTGATGCTTAGGCTATGTGGATAAGTAATCTGTCATATATTATACATATCTCAACATTCATCCTGTTCTTAAATATCTGTTTTCACACTTTAGAAAATATTTCTGACATCATGCATAAACAATGATGTCGTTACCAAGAAGTGTAAGTGATTTTACTGCTTTAACACACTAGTAACAGCAAGTCGTATGGACTATAGGTATCATATTTAGTACTTATCACACATACATTAAAGTATGTCTATCCTTGCAGCTGACACCATTATCAAAATTATGTTTAGAACTGTTTGAACCTGACAGCAACTCTGTTTACTCCCAAGTCACTACATTTACACCTTGTGCCACAGAGACAGGTAGATAACAGGTGCATTGTATGCAGTCATTACTATGTGGAGACATGACAGCCATGCACCAACACCAGGCTCATTTATAATAATGATGGCAAATTAAGTTTTTCACATTTTCCTTTGGTAATGAACCCTGCTTGAGCACTGCTGAGCAGCACTCAAATGCAGATGGCAAATTAAAAAAAAAAATAAAAGGGAATACATGTTGAGAATAATTGAAAGGAAAATTTAAACAATGGAATGGTATATGTAACAAGTGCCTTACAATGACACAGTATCTTCGTGACGGGTTGGGATGGTGTCTTAATGGCTAAGGTGTTTGCCTTACAAACACAGGTGGCTCACAAGGGCAGTTAGCTTAGTACTAAACTATGAACATGACCTTGCCCCATCAGTGAATTCATTTGTGTGACAGATTATTAGGACTTTAACTTTCATATTTAAACTCATGCATATCACATGTTGTTCTTACTACTGGGAATCACTGATTTTCCAACAGCAGCACATTCACAGATCAAAATGAGTGTCAGTATTTATTATGACCTCCCTCAGTAAAAGAATTTGTAAACAGGATTTGAGCCCTGCATAACACATTCTCTTACTCTAAACTCACTTTTTTTACACCCTGTGCCACAGAGTTGGACAGCTATCAGTTGTATGTTCTGCTAGCATTACTATCCAGAGAGATGACAGCCACACGTATATGCCAGGCATATCTGCACAATCCAAAGGCAAGGCAAATTAAATTTTTTACATTTTTTCTTAAGCAGTGAACCTTGATTGTGAGCTACCTAGCAGTGTGTGTGCAAATGCAGAAGGCAATAATAAAAAAAAATTACAAAAATTGTTTGGATAACAACTGAAAGGAACATGAAATGAAACAAAGTGTATATCTAGCAATGAGCAGAACAAGCAGTGCATTACACTGATACATTCAGTCTTCTCACATCTCCTTGCCACACCACAACTATCATTTCTGTCTCACAATTTCAGGTCTTTATGTAATTCTATGGTAATGGCAAAGATGACATGAACATCTGAAATGCTGTCATCTTTGACACAGCATACACAATTAATAGTGATATCATTTCAAATGACATATCTATCAGGAGTGCTACCTGGAAGATATGTTGATGTAATCCATCATATGTAGGGCAGTTCTTCACATGTCATGTTACTTCTTTTGCATTATCACAATATACAAAGTTTAAAATTTCACCTCCTCCATATCACTTGTCCTTAGCAATACTGAGATTACTTGAGTTTCCTACCAAAACACATTCCTGCGCCAAAATGAGTGTCAACATTTATTATGATCTCCCTCAGTAAAATGATCTCTAAGCAGGTTATGATCTCCCTCAGTAACATGATCAGTAAACAGGTTTCTAACTCTGTACTACCTAAATTTCTTCTATAAGTTTACTTCCTTTCCACCTTACACCACACCGATCGGTAGCTGCTAGCTTGGATTTCTTCACTCAGTACAGTCCAGAGTTCTGAGGAAATGCAACAATATCAGTTTTAAATGCACTACTCATGGCAGTTAAAATTACATTTGTCCATTTTCACCTTAGGAAGTGGACTGCCATTCATTGCTACTGACCGCTTCCAGTCAACAGAGTGTAATGCTAAATGGTATGCAAGGCATAAAGAGAAAAAAGACACATTTTAACCCAGTGCTTTAAATGCACTTTTCTGATGTTTTCTCAACTTTATCTTGCAACAGTTACCTGTATAGATTTGAGCTATCAAACCATATGATTTAGAACACTCATTTGTGATTATTTATCATATTTGCCACAGACATAGGCATATATTAGCAAGAAAAATGCTGATTAGTGTGAAGATAGGTGAAGACTGCCAGCCTAGCTAGATAGAATTTTGTAGATAATTCTGTCATTTGTAAATATTAATATAAGCCACAGGCTTGTTCTCTTAAATGTGAAAATGCTGTATTGGATGTTAAACTGGAAAAATGTAACAACAGTGCACTCTGCTGTAAGAAAGCTGTTAAGTCAAGCATTGTGAAATTCTTTAATCTAAAACTCTGAGCTGAGATGTCTAGAGGGAGGCATTCTGCCTATTATTTTGAGGGCAGAGTTAATGGCTAGAATTTACAGGTATCGTTTCTTTTATTGCTCTGGCTTCCTGACTGGCTGCAAGATCAAAGGGCTATTAACCTCTGAGTTTCTGCTAGCCTGGGAACCAGAAAGAAATGATATAATCTGAAATGAATCAGTGGTACTGTGTTATCAATTTAAGGACAGAAAGAATGAGGGCATTTAGCATTTGTCTTGAGAACATCCGACTCACTAGCACTGCCTTTGCTCTATATGTAAGTTTATTTTAGAACTGTGTTTTTTCTTAGATATAGCTAGGAAATAGGAAGATTAGATTAGTCTTTTTTTCTGTATTGATATCATAACTTTTCTACTGTATTATTTTAAGTATTTCTCTGTGATCTCTGAACTCTTGACTAGCATTGTGTAGCAAAGTATTGTCTTGGGATTTTATTATTTATTATTAAATATTTTAAACCTTTCAATTGTGGCTGTTTTGTGTAGAGATAATTTAAGCTCTAAGAGTACATTGCATGTATTTAGTGATATTGTACAAAGCCACTCCAATAGCCTTGCTGTTCAGTCACACATACCATTTGGATTATAATATTGCACAGTATAATTGGACACCCTTTCATAAGGGCCTTTTAGTAGCCGATAAATATTAGTGTGTGGTGACAAGTGGTACTAGCATATAGTCTGGGTAAAAGGGGCACAGCTGGAGAGCCTGTGCCAGCCTTCCCCAGGAGTGTCTTTGTGATTGTATATAACTTTTATCTCAATGTTTGTGTCAGCTACTTGGGCAGGGACACGAAGCACTGGTTGGACAGAGAGGGTGCTGGAGGTTTTAGTTTGCCCACTAGGCTAAGATCAGGACCCTATAGCTGTGACAGTATAGAGTCTTATTGGGGACCCGGAGAGAAAGGGAGAAACCAGCCCCAGACTGACTGTTATCTCTGTGTGCTCTTAAGGGAAATTGTACTTTACTGTGTGTGCATTTATTATCATTTCCCTATATGGATGCCCTTCACTGGTGTTAGTGGTGAGGAGTGAGGCTCATTGACTGCTGGGCCAGTGCATGGGTGTCACAATTAGATTTACTCAAATGTGACATTGTATCAAGTCACTCTGAAAGTGCAACAAAAGCAAGTTCTGAAAGTTGTCCTTTCATCATTTGCCTGTATATGTCTGGATGAATGGGATATTGACAACAGTTAGTATACCCATGCACTCACACAATATATAACAAAGAGTGCAAACATTGCAGCTTTATTCTTTTCTTTATTTAAGGTGCCTCGTTCCCTTATCTATGCTTTCCTAAGAGCAATGCTATCACATTTTTATTGAATATGGTATCTGTATCAATGAGTAATTTACTCCCTTAAAATTCACAACATTTCTTAATAGGAGGCAGGGACTGTGGTCTTAAAAATAGCATTTGAATGTTAGTAATGTTGATCTTCTAGCTCAGTCAATTTACTTTCAGACTTTTTGGGAAGCCTCTTCTCCCTGACACAGCCTCATTAAGTGTATATCAAAGAGGGGAGACATGAAACACTGATTGTTCCTGTAGTGAGACTAAGCATTGATACTTGCAAGTGAAGATAACACTTCTCAATGCTCATCCATGCAGTGCTAAGGCATCTGCATGCAATCATGTAGGTTCTTGCACCATGTTTAACTTCCCTGCCTTTAGTGCAGATTGTGGTATTCAGGACTGCTAATAATTTGACACCTCATTTACATACTCATAGTACTCAGAGGGCTGAATCTGTACTATATAAAGGCAATTGTGTAGCTAAGGAACTTACATCGTAATTGGGAGACCTGATACAATGGACAGTGCAGTGGTGCAGCGGTAGCATTGTCACTTCACAGCAAGAGGTTCTCTGGTTTGATTTTCAACTTAGGTGCTTTCTGTGCAGAGTCTGCATGTTCTCCTTACATTCATGTGGGTTTCCTCTGGGTGCTCCGGTTTCCTCCCACATCACAAAGACATGCGTTTGGAGCATTTCTTCCTGGCCTCCACTGAAAATTGGCTGTGTTCCAAGTTGGACTTTCCAGGTTAACAAATGTTAAATAAATAAAATAAATAAAGATACATAGCAATCAATACCACTATATATACTGCAAGGAGAGTTATCTACTTTCTAAACTGCTTCCTTGCCAAGGTATGTTGCTATCTTTTTACAGAATGCTTTTTGTTTAACATTAATGATGGATTACAATGTTCAATACAGCCATTGCTTTGTCTGCCTGTATTGTCCTTATCATTTACTGTTGGCATGGCCCATTTATATCACTTATTGTCATGCACTGAAAAGAATTGCAATTAATGATGCCTGACATAATGGTGTCAATTTTATTTTCCAGGAAGGGTGATTTTACATGCGTATCTCAAATAATGTGTTGAGATTGTGATATCTAAAAGCTTGCCTTCAACACCAGTGAAGATGCCACAGTTACACAATGGCTGTCTACATTACAGAACTGTTAAAACTTTTAATTTTATTAATTTGTAGTAAGTGTCTGTCTTAACTTGTGTGTAGTCACAGGGAACACTAACATTTTAGTTGTGTGAATGATGGATGGATACATTATTACATAACTGACTTCACAGCCATCCTCTTTGTGTATTATAAATTTCTTTTTTGTCTTTAAGTTTCATCTCATCATGGTCTATGGAACCCAAGACATCAGTATCTTAAAAGCTGTCATTCTGTGATGTAAAAAATGAAGCCATTATCTAAACCTTTCATTGCCATGAAACTTTTCTATTAGAAAGAGGTAGAGGTGGCAAATCTACCTGAGACAGGATATGGCAGCATCAATGCTGTTGGAGGGCATGGGAGAATTTTTTCCCAGATATGGCACAGGACAAGTGATATAATCACCTCTGCCCACCGTAAGACATCTGCAGTTGCCCAAGAAGAGATGGCTATGAGGAGTGGTCCTGCTGCTGAACTACTGCTGGCTGAAAAAGAGGAGTGCCTGTCTACTGTCAGAGATCTAGACAGTTCAGCAGAGAGCAGAGGGTTCACACAAAATCATTGATGTTGGTGCTGATGTAGATGACAGACCCAGAGTGCCCTCAAGCAGAGGTTCTGGGTATGCAAAATAAAAATCATTTAGTTGTCATTCTACATATCTTTATTTTAATATATCTTATATGTATAATAGATCTAGAGCCAGTGATAAGTGCATTAGAAGTCACAGTACAAGAAAGACAGAGGAGGATGTTTAAAGGGTATTCAACTAGTCAGTAGATTTTTGTCTAAGATGTTTCTTAATCTGCAGATATAAATGTGATTGATCTCTGTTTCTGATGTCATTTGCATTGCAATATTTACCAACCTAATTTGCTCTCCCTTCCTTACAAACAAGAACATCTGGATTGTAGTCAGCAAGACCACCTGCAAAGGGTAAGCACAACTTTTTTATTGTTATTATAGTTTTACATACCTTTCGTAAAACAAAGGTTTCATCAGTTTCATACCCTATTACTCTCTTTGTTGTGTTTATTGCTTTATTATCATAGGTGATCCTGCCAGTGTTACTGTGGAACTCCTACCATCTGATGTCAGATTATAGGTAGCCTCTGCTGATGATGGTGATGATGAAGAGGCACAGTCTGGGGGGAGCAGAGCATCAGTCTGACACTAAGATTGAGGCTTCCACATCCCCTGCCCATATTTTGGACACAGTCTGTATGCCTAATCGTACCTAGGCAATGGAGCCCTCTGATATAGGACAAGTTGAGTGCAATACATTTGGGCAGGATAGTATGGTTATTCTGGTTGCAGAGCTGGCTGATTCTCCCTATAGCCATTTTGAAGGTAAGGTGCCACTCAGGAAGATTGGTAGAGGTGCTTGGAGGAGCCCTGCTGTCCACACTTATCCTGATGCTGCTGTGTAAATAAGTGCCACCAGACATATGTGTATGGTCATAAAGAAGGCACAGGCATATTCCACCGGGGTCTTGGAAGAGATTATGAGAGGATTAAACATTGTGCATTCTGGCATGCATGACTCCCTGAGCCATGTGACTGACTACTTGGACAAGATGAATGACACACTGGATCTGGTAGTGTCTGTAAAGGAATATCTGCTGGGGAGAGTAGTCATCCATGTGGCTGGAGAGCTGCTACATTGTCGTGTGTTAGTTACATGGCCATACCAGATCCTGCTTATGCAGTGGTACTACTTTCACTGCTCTGTCGGTGATTGTGGTAAATCATGGGGTTTTGGTTCCAGACATAGACATGGTGAGGGCTCATACAGCTGACATTGCTCACATCCAAGTAGCACCTCGACTTCTAGCCAGGGTTGTGAAAGTAGCAGTGAGACTCCTGGCAAAGGTAGTTCTCATGGTCATGGGTGATGACACTGAACTGACTACTCTGCCATGCATGGCTCTCACCTTTTCAAGATGGCAGAATGTAGTGTTAACAACAGTGCTTGATTATGTTCATGCAAACAGAGATACATATACACACACACACACACACACACACACACACACACTCTGAAAAAAACTTGCCCATATAGCCTCACACACATGTAGTACTGTTGAGTGCTATACATCTGTTGTTGCTGGCCTTGACAACTGTATACTTTAATAAATACACTTGTTTCTTACTCACACACACTCATTTCCTTGGTGTTATCCTTGCCCTCTTGCATAACCCCCAAATCATCATGTGATAATGATGATGACAGTGACCTGCCCTTTGTACATGTCTTTTTGACTTAGGTTTGCATATATGTCTGATGCACAGAGTGGATAGCTACTGCCTGCTAACCCACAGACTTGCTTTTATGAATATGTATTGCGGAAGAAAAGGTTTTGATTTCTTGTTCCTGCTCAATTGTGAATGATTGCTTATATAGTTGTTGAACCTCATTGCATTTCAGTTACTATTGTGTGTAATGCTATAAAAGTAGTAGGTATTTCATTCTTACTTATTGAAATACTTAGGCAAATAATAGTATCATTGACCTGCTCCGTGGTTTAAACAGTGGTCAACTGAAATGCTTTATGCATAGTACTGGGTAGAATACATAGCTGTATATTGCAAACATCAGTCATATAAACTATTACTAACATAACGATTCACCTGACACAAATCTGCTTAGGACATATACATGTTTCCATATAAGTGCACTTTGGTTTTATATATATGCATATATATATATATATATATATATATATATATATATATATATATATATATATATCTATATATATATATATATATATATATATATATATATATATATAGATATATATATATATATATATATATATATATATATTTTACAGGTTCCACACTTAACTCATTGCTGCAAATACAAATTTTGTCCTTGGGGGTTGTCTCTCTTTCTCTGATGCTATCAGTACACAGCCATTATATGGTTAAGTAAAGGTTGTGGAGTATGACAGGCATCAGTTTTCAGATCTGTTATGTGTGTGGGACCTTGGGCTTTGACCTAGGTAGTGAGTGTGTGTGCTATTGTGTACTCCTCTGTCTGCCAGCACCATCTACAGCTGGTGGTTCTCCCTCAGACTTCTCATCTGTTTCTTCCTCTGTTGCTGGCTTTGCCTGTGGTCCCTGAAACTGTGCTCCTGCTCCTTGTTGTCCTTGTTGAAGCTGTCTCCTGAGAATTATATTGTGTAACATGGCACAGACTGTGAGTATCTGGGTAAAAGTCCCTGCATCATACTGCGGAACACCTCCTGATGTGTCTAAACACCGGAACCTTGATTTGAGCAATCCAAACACACATTCTATGATGTCCTTAGCTTGAGCATGGGCCTCATTGTATGCTTGCTCAGTGGTGTTGTGTGGGTTTCTCATAGATGTCATGAGCCAGGGCTCCATTGCATAACCTGTATCCCCCATTAGATGCCCATGTGGAAAGTCATCCCTAGCAAACCTTATAAAAAGCTCACAGGTGTGCCATATGTGTGAGTCGAGAAACCTGCCTGTGTTACCTGCACAGACATTGTAGATGATTCCTTGGGCATTGCAGACAACCTGACAGTTTACAGAGTGGTTCTCCTTTCCTGTTAAGGTACCTCCTTCTCTGTTCACTAGGTGGTGCTTTTATTTCTATGTGTGTGCAATCTATGACCCTCATAACGTATGGGAAGTATGCTATTACATAAAACTCCTGCATGGTTCTTTGCTTTCTACTCTGGGGTCTGTGGGAAACAGATGTGACCCCTTGCACCTCATAGCATTGCATTTAGAATGTGATAAAATATTTTAGAGGCTAATGCCTCTGATACCCCTAATATGTATCCCCTGTGGATCTCTGGAGAGTTCCAGTAACTAGTATGTTTAATGCTACACATTCCTTTGTTTACACTGGAGTGACTTATCCATGATTTTCCTGGGGCCTGAGGTTAGGGGTGACCCACCCTGTATTACTCTGCAATGTCTGTGTCATAAAGTCCATAATAAGTCAAATGGGATCTAAACACCTTTTTTTCTTTTTGCCCACGGTCTGGCAGCAGCTGCACCTTCATTTAAAGCCTGTTGCACATACAAGATAAAGATAGCAGCAGCAACTCCTAACATTTTTTTCTAAGTGTAATCATGCCTCTATATGAAAGGGTTTTGGAGTTAAGGGCAAAAGTAAGCACTGAGTGTACATGATATCTTTATCGCTTCCTGAATAGCTCTGCCATGTTGGATTGATTAACTAGCATGTAATTAAGCTGTTTATGCATTCATTAGCATAGTCTGCCATTTCCCTTTGTTTTGAGGCTGTACACTATGTGTATAGATATTTAATGAATAACAAATAGTGTGCTATCATGTGTGTGGTGCACAATGCCCTGTAGACAATAGTAGCACTTGGTGTAACTGTTAATGAATCCAGCCCATAGAGTATAAAAGAAGCATGCAGTGATATGTGTAAGCTATACTGAGTGGTGTATGGCTTACTGTCAGTGATCATCGGACAGTCCTTCTTATCTTTAAATATACATATTTTTTTTTGTTTTTGACAAAAGAGTTATTTATAGAGTATATATATATATATATATATATATATATAGATATATATATATATATATATATATATATATATATATATATATATATATATATATATTTGTATATATATATATATATATATATATATATAGGTCTACCTGATAACATTGACAGGCCAAAACACCGACAACGGAATAACCGACATGAAAAAAACGAAAAAAAAAGTTCAAAGACACAAAACATCACATGCCCGACAAACCAAAATCCCGACAATCAAGAAAACAAATACCTTTCCCGAAAAACACACACACAACACAAGCACACCAAAAACCTTACAAACCTACACTAAACCTTACATACACAACTATCTATGCACTAACCTTAACCCAAACCCTAACCCTAAGGTCCGTCACTATCACACACGTACTTTACCCGCACCCTAACCCTAACTCACTTAATCCGCCCCAACCCTTAACTTTGTCACTATTGCACACTTACCTTACCCGCACCCTAACCCTAACTCACTTAATCTGCCCTTAATCCTCAAGTCCGTCACAATCGCACACTTACCTGACCCGCACCTTACCCTAACATCTGTGACTATCATGCACTTAACTTACCCACACCCTGACCCTAACGTCCGTCCCTATCGCACACTTACCTTTACATGTCGGTGTTCTCAGCGTCGGGATTCTCAACTGTCGGTCTTCTCCGTTGTCGATCTTCCGGTGTCGGTGCTCTCGTTGTCGGCGTTGTGGAGTTCTGGCGTTTTCAGGTAGACCCATATATATATATATATATATATATATATATATATATATATATATATACTTAGTATTGTTGCAAGTGTTTTGTTTAGGGACTCAGGTAGGTGTCCGTGTACTGATTTCTGCTGTAATGTTCAATAATTTAAACAAGGTATTGCAGTACTTGATTGAATTGGTGGAACAAATACTATGGATTTAAAAATGTACTGGTGCTGTATTCCAACTTGCATTTTTCATGACTTGCTACCTTGCACAGAAAGGAATTTGCATTTCATTTCTTTTTATGATGTAATGTCTCTCCTCTTTTATTTCTGGCAATTTAAAAATCATTTAATGTTTTCTATTGAGGTACCGGTCATCAGATTGTTTCATGATGTCATAGACACCAAACCGTGTGTCATCAGAACTAATATCAATCATCACTTGTGCAGTGCTGAGGGCGAAGTAGCAACAGTGGCAGTGTTGATGGCAGGATGGCTATTAGTATGTACACATTTTTTCAAGTGTGTGTTAGGTTCTTAAGAGTGCATACAATTTCATTTTGCTTCTCCCACTCCCATTTATAGATTATTTTTCTTTTTTATATTACCTTTCTGTAACTGTCAGTCGTAGCATTACTCAACTGATACTTATGAAGCTGAGTAGGTCTTAGTGGTATCTTAGTGGTAAAACATATTGCAGTTTGCAATTTACTCCCTTTACCTTTTTGTCCACATTTGATTTTTTTCTTTTGTTTTTGTTATTGTAAGTGTTAATGTTAATCAACTCAAATATATGCTGATGAAAAGCTTATTTGTCTGAAATATATTGCATTCTCAAATTTTCATTTCCTGTTGTGCGTGCGTGTGTGTGTGTGTGTGTGTGTGTGTGTGTGTGTGTGTGTGTGTGTGTGTGTGTGTGTGTGTGTCTGTATGCCTGTATAAAATATATTTTTTAACATTTCCTATAACCTTAGACAAAGACATTAATCTGCTGAAATGCATGATGATGAATTGACACATTTTCATTACATGCAATGAAAACCCTGAATTACAATAGGTCAAGTGTGTCCTACACAATGTTCCTAATGATAAGGTGGGTGATTGTGCCCATTATCATAAGGAAATGCTGATCTGTGAGCTTGAAGCTGACTTGCTTTGATGACATGAGTTACTAAATGCAGGTGATCCTACAGACACTGATCTCACATTGCTGCATGACAGAGACCTTGAATGACAGGTTCTGCTTAATGTAGATGAATGCTGATGAGGCCACCATGACTTCTGTTGTGTTAGGTCCTTCCTACTCTTTCCAGTACTTTCATAAAAAGCACATGGAGTGTGATATGCTATGTCCCCATGTGCCTAGACAGTACCCTGTTTTCATCCCAAGCCACCACTGACAAATAGTTGAGTCTGGTAGGTCCTGACTAATATACTCATGGAGGCAGAAATGGCTGTTGTGTGCCACTATTGATTCATATCTTCATAGGTTTATTCTAGGCTAACAACCACAAGAGCCCTTACAAGCCTAGCCAAGCTTCCCAAATGTATCCAGCGTTGTTTTTTGGTGGCCTAGAGATTATTTCTAGGGGTATATTTTAATAGTTATATGTAAGGTAGAGCATGGCTGGTCAAGTATTTATAGGCTGCATCTGTCCATTAGAGACAGGCATGCCAGACAATGGAGTGAATTTCCAGTTTCCTATCCATGGGTCCATTTAGGGATGACCTCTGCTTTACCTTGATAGGAAGTCTGTTCCACAGAATGGGAATTCTCTGAGACGCATATCTGTCCCTCCAAAAAGTCAAATTTAAGTAATAGGCAAGGGTTAAGTCTCTGGATCAAGTGGCTCTGATGCTATTTGTTTTGCAGTCCTTCAGAGTGGGATCCAAGGATGCCTTGTATTCCAGGCATAAATCACCCCTCAACTATCTATATAAGACCAAATATAGGGATAGGACTGTGAAGTGATCCTCACAGGACATGTTGTTTATGCCCTTCTTTTACTGAGGAACCTCTGTGGACATTCCAGTTGTTTCATGTGCCTTGTCAAGTACATACTGAATTTGATTTTGTGCTCAATAGTCTGTCTGATGAGGGCCAGACACAATCAAACATTGACTTCCTTGAACCTGGATGCCTCCATACCCTTGTTTATAAGCTGAGCAACATAGAATGAGTTCCTTACTACCTTTGAGAAACTTTGGTTAAATGGGACGTTACTGTTTGCATACATCCTCAAACCTCAAACTACTGTGTCTACTCTTAGGTGTGTCCTGTTAATGATGTAGCTCCATGGGGTAGCCAACTTTCCAAAGGGATTTTACACCATGGTTCTGGCACCAAATATTTGTCTGTGCTAGCCATTTCTGAAGGATGTTAGTGTCTTGGAGGGATTCTTTGACTACTCCTAGTTTACAATCATCAACAATCTTGGTAAGCCAGTGGACCTTAATGTTGGCATGTGACTTCTGAGGAGTAGATGCCAAAAAGGAGAGGACCCAGCACAGAACTCCAAGTGACTCCACTAGAGACCAGTCTATTTGTGGAGATGGAATCTCCTGTTCTAACTTTCTGGGTTCTGAGTGTCAGCTGGCTGTCCAGCATATAACATAGGAGTTTATGCCTCATTCCACAAGTTTGTTTACAGTGAGCAAGTGGGGTGTTGTGTCAAATGCCTTGGCCAGATCAAGGTAGGCTGTATGCACAATTTTGCCCTCATCTATTGCCTTGTTGACATTCTCAAAAAAGTCTACTAGATTGAGTAGGCATGATCTTCCATTGATGAAACACAACTGGGCTGAATCCAGTGTCTGAATGTTTTCTATGTCAATATTTATAATTTCCATGATAATTTATTTCCTTGGATTTGCATATGAGACTAATCAGAGTTATATGTCTGTAGTTTCTGGGATCTATAGATAGCATGCCCTTGTGCAGGGGGATGTACTGGACATGAGTGTGACCATGGCAGTATCCCTACTCTCTACCATTTCCATGCAGTGCTGGAAATGCTTATGTATAACCTGCAGTACTCTGATCATCTCTTTACTTTCTGTAGCAATGGACTGAGCCTAAGCAATGTTACAGCACATTTGCTGCTGAGCAGACAATAATTGTTTCAAGAGATAGCTGTAAATTGTGCTTATGCCTGGCAGCTCTTTGCACAGGTGTTACAATGGACATTGCTACCTCTGAGATCATGCCATCTTCTGGAAAGTGCTCCCAGTGTTGAGGTTCATGGGTTCTCTCCCTGTACAGCCTGCAATATAATATTTCTATTCACTTAACTCTGTGTTCCATTGACATTTCCTACAGAGTTAAGTACCTGCAGTGGGGTGCGTGTTCCTGTCATTAAAATTGGTGACTGTGTGCCACTGTCCTCAAGCTGTCTCATAAATATGATTATGTCATCTTCAACAGCCATTCAGCTGCTGGCATCTTTCAACTTTGCTGGTAAAGTGGAACTGATAGTTTCTGCTGTTAACCCTGTGAAGACTTAATTTATTACATTAATACTAAGACAATGGAGTACACTATTGCATGTTGTGTAATACATTGTATTTTACACTTACCATGCACACTTTCATGACTGGTAGAAATGTAGGGTTCACCTGTTAAAAGTAAATATCATGGGTTGCATGTAATCAGTTAACCTCTGCAGTCATAATCTTAATGTCAATATGTCATGGTGGATGTACTATGTCTATATGTCTGTTATGCTGATGTGGGTAGTTGCCAGTGTCCACACCACCTCAGATCATGCCCATACCATCCTCATCAGCACCATAGGCATCTCTCCATATGGAGAGGAGAAATGTTTCATCAAATGTTAGAGGTATAAGGGTATCAGGTCGCCCGGCACTACTGTTATAAGGAATTGCATTCTGTCTTGCCTTTGCTAAGGAACATCCTAGTACATCATTGTCCCCTTTTCTCCACTGTGTTAATGTGTAGGTCCTTCCCAACAGTATTTATATCCATAACCGCTTAGTTCCACACATTTGTTCTCTCAGCTTGTTTTACCTCCCACCTTTTCAAAAAGGTGCCATATATCCTGAGTGCACCCATGAGGACACAGTTCTCTACAGGGCTGAAATTGTCTTTTTTCTATGTTGATCTTTGCTTTTCTATGATGCATTAACCTGGAACAACAAGTTTGAGTAACCCTAGGGATGCTTGATTTAAAAAATGAAATGCACTCATCACTCCTGCAGCAAAGGACAAGAACGTTATTTCTGCATTCCTTACCCCTAAATCCGTTTTCAATCCATGCCTATAGTGCCGGAAGAAAATTAACCTTAAATTCTATTATCCAAATAAAATTATACCATCAGAAACAAAAGGTCAGAGTACGGCAAAAGGAATAATTTCATTAAGATATTAAGGCAGCACACTACATTTGTAAAAGTAAAGTGAATTAGAATTCTAAACTGAACAATCTCCTCTTAACATTTTGTTCTACTAACATGTTCATCATTACTCACAAATAAAAAGTAGTACAGGTATTTATTATGTCCATTGTCATAATATGTTTATGAAAATAGATCTGCGCACAAGAAAATGTTCAGTGACCTCCCCCTGTGCATTTCCTGTATACATTACATTGTCATGGATACTCAGATTTAATAAATGACACTTCAAATTCCCAACTCCTGTCATTAGCACTCCTGTCATTTAATTATTTAGTTGATCAGCAGGATTCAATAAGCTGTGTGTAGGTTTCACACAAAGCCTTCATGGAGTATACGTGTTTGTGAGGTGACCAGCAGTGCTAATTACATATTATTGCTGTGCACCATGTTTAAACATAAACAAGTGCAGTTTCATTGCAGGCAAAAAGTGTTGGTGGCCAGGAAACCATGTAGTGCAACACAGATCATGGTCCTGTTTCTATTGCAGCAATCTAGATTAGCAGGATTGCGCTCAATGCCACAATGATTACCAGGGTTTATCATATAGTAATGTATGTGTTACAAGCACAGTACAGGACAGTGTATACAGTGTATTGTAATATGAAAACTCATTCAAGCCATTCTGTACAAAAGCTGGACAAATGATCTGTAAAGGTACATAGAATGCCATTTAAAATAAACAATCGGGGATGTGTTTGTATTACATAGGGACACACAGATGAATTGTAGGAATGAACACTGGGAAAGAGGACAGATGAAGCATTGCAATGTACAGCAGATGAGGGCATGTAAATGGAAGACAGTTGTAGCAGCAACAATAATCATACACTAACATAGTACAGTAAGGACTTCACAGTAAAAATATGCATTACCTGACTGTCAGACAAGGTGACATAATATTGAAGAATATATGTCTTTGTGAGATAAGCATCCTGACATGAATAGAGGAGATGACATCTATACAGTTAGGGTTATGTGCATATTGTGAAGTTGTGTAAACTGATATGTCTGAATATGAGTGGAATATCAGCAGAGGTCTCCAAAATGTGGGACAAAGATACAGGCCCATGGACAACAGTAAAAAAAGCACTCACAATCATGTACAATATCAGAATAATAGCACCAGTAATACCATGTCTCTGACACAACATATGTGATGCTGAGTGATCGGAGATGGTTCTGCATGAAAACACTTGTACAACTATTATAACATGTCAGCAATCTATGAGGGTAATCAAGCGCACCGTCCTGACACTGTAACATCTGCTGGAAGTGTTAGGAGGGACATTGCTATACCTGTATGTGACATTATGATAAAGTCAGGCTAGTTGACTGGTGTGCATGGCATATATATGGCAGAATCCACACTGTCATGATTGTAACCCATGCCATCAATGTTGTCAAACAGCTATGTATGTACTGTGTGCATCACCAGAACAGGTATCACACATGCATCTGGTGTAACACCTTGAAGGGTGTTGCACACCATCAGACAATAATGTTTATGCAACAAAAAGAATACTTAGGTATGGCCAATAAGATGTGTGGAAGCTCAGAGTGACAAAAGTGTTATTCTTCAGTTACACATCCTGGAAAATCTGTAGTGAGGTACATGAAGAAGGGTGCATAGTACTCAGTTATTGGTGTGATGAAGACTTTGAACTAAGGAGGTTTTTTGGCCTTTGATGTGGATGTCCTGCACATAATCAGCAGTTGTGCTATATTCAAGGGAGTACTTACCACTGTGGCCACATGCTTGTAGATGTTGCACACACCATCTACCGCAGGACACAGATCACATACCAAATGTTCTGTTTATAGGGTGTGATGCCTACATTATCCTTGGTCTGTGCATTTGCTTTCATAGTATAACAAATCCCCCCATGCTTTTGCTTCATCTCATGTGTTGTCATGGCTGTGACAGGAATCTTTGGTGTGTGTTGATACTTTCTGTATTAGACTAATATCACAGTTGGAGTCAATGATTGCGCACAATCTGTAGTTCTCCAGACAACTTTTTGGACAAAGGATGTGTATATCAATCTTGACATCTGTGACTTAAATAATGGATAGAAAAGGGCCTAGCAGACAGCCCTGATGTATAGACCTGATCACTGGACCAGAGATATACATCACTTCACACATTTCAGCATATTTGCATGCCATGTATGTGATCCATTGTTCTACGTACTTGATAATATAGGTGTTTATGTCTACATCTGACAGTGAATACCTCAGTGTGGATTTGTGTCAAATGCCTTGGCCTGGTGAAATTCTATAGGATGCCCTCAATAACCTCTGTTAGGGCAGCTAACGAATGTAAAAGACATGGATTTAGCATTAACAACTCACACATGTTTGTTGCACACAGGATATTACTAGTGTCTATATAGAAAAGGTCCATGATTTCTCACCAAGAAAATAAATGCTCTACAAACCATGCCCTGATATATGTGGATAGACCGAAAGCCCTGGCACTATAATCTGTATTGTATAGGATAAGGTGACTTGTGCCTAGCCTATAGGCCAGTCTCTGACCCAGCCCTGATGGGAATACTCCACATATGCAAATCAGCTATAGCTGATGACATTAGCAGTGTCTGGTGAGGAGAAAATGCTATTAGCAGTGTCTCACATGTTGGTTTAAGATACACTCTCTAATGTCAAGCAAGTACATGAACACACACGCACACCAGTTGACTTCCATAATAACAGAACTCCTACCTAAGTGCACCAACTAGAGAATGATGTATTTAAGGCAAGCACCACAGCTCAAGTCTGACATGCATGGAGAGTGTCAGACAACAATTTTTAGATGATGACATCAGCTGTGTCTAGTGAGGAGAAAATGGTAATAGCAGTTTCCCACATGCTGGTGTAAAATTCTCTCTCTAATGTCAAGCAAGTGCACAAACACACACACACTGTAGTTGACTGCAGTGAGATTAGAACTCCTAAGTAACTAAAGAGACATACTGAAGAACTCTGAACTTTACACAAGCACCACAACACAATTCTTATTTTTACAGGTTGTAGGACAACATATAGTGAATGACATTAGCAGATGATGTTGGAGTGAAGATGTTGGGAGGTCAACATGAAATGGATGTGTAAGTGTCAAAATATTGGTAATCCATGGGACTGGAGTGGTAACTACAGGATACGCATTTATGCTCTAATGGACTAGATAGACACACATACACACCTCCCAGTTGACCTCAGTGAGAAAAGAATCCATATCTAACTAAGTACACAGACTGGAGAACACAGTACTTTATGCAATGCCTTGGCACAAGTCTGAGTTTTATAAGGTTTCAGGACAACTTGTGGTAGATAACATCAGGAGTGGATGTTGGAGAGAAGATGTTGAGAGGACTGCATGAAATGGATGTGTAGGCATGTTCAGCTGTCAAGATATTTCAAGTTCTGCATGTTACCAGATTGATGAGTGTCCAATAAGCAGGTATACTTTAAGAGAAATCTTTACAAACTTTATGCAAACACGTGCCTACATTACTACAGGTATTTGAAAATCTGAATGTTTGTTATCATTCTAAAGGTATGCATGGTATATCACAATGTTTCTTATTAATTTACATAATATAGCTGACAGATATGTGAACAGGTACTGAGAGACTAGGCTTGCAGTGCATGGGAGGAAGTAACACTTGGCTGCATTATAAATATGTGACATACTCTTAGATAGGGCCTTCATATTTTTATGTTTCCACATGTAGTTTCATTGCATAAAGACTGAATGGACAGTAAAGAAAAGTAATACATGCTATTATTTACTTTGCATAGTGCAACAGCAAGCAGCAGGTCTGCATGATGGTTGGCAAAGTGTTTGCCCATGCAAGATATACATTTCTACTGCTTTCCCTGTTTGCGTGTAGTTAAGCAGTGCACAACGTGAGGCTCATTGCTAAAATTATGAGCGATAGTACTGACTTTATGAAACACACCTGCTGCTTAGCTGACTCTGTGGAAGCAGGTGTAAATGCATTGACACATGCCTTTTTCAGCCCAGATGACAGAGGGTTTGAATCCAGGTGCACATAATACTTTTAAATAGGTATTGATAATGCAGTCAAATTCTAATTTATTCTACCTTCACTGTGTGTAAGTGCATTTTGAAGTAGCATGGCATGTTTAAGTGGCATTGTGTGGAGATAACTGCACCACAGAAGAGCCACTCACCATTATTTGGCATTGGTGAGTCATGCCAAACTCCTAGCAAGCACAGAGGCCAAAAATCAGGGGGAAGAACAAAGGAAAAGCAATATAGGAATGTGCAGGAGAGCGGTAGGAAAGAATCATAGCTATCCATTTTTTTAATAGTGTAAAATAAAAATATGTATAGAATATTAACTGAATTTGCACTTTCAACTCCACAAAGAGGGATGACAACAATGCAATCATGCTGTATAGCCAATTGGACCAAATTACATGTGTCAAGAAGACATCTGTGTGAAATGGAGAGGTATGTATGGTACAATTGTTTTTGTAGGACAGATGCCAATTTTTTTCTTTTTACTTCAGTAAGAGAGAAATGGTGGATAAGGGACGTTAGCACTTCTGGGTCAGGTAAATTGAGAAGGTGAGGAATCAAATGGAAACAAACATGACAAGATGCAGGAATGCTGAGAAACACAAAAGGTTGGGGGACACCATGATTGGGGTGAAGAAGGGGATAATGCAAGCTCATGTCCATCAAACATGGGGACAGTGAGAATCTAATCCTTACCTGCAGGACTGTCATCACTGTCCCCTTAGTCTGGTGGTTGCTGGAGTGCTTGATGTCTTTTCCTCCTAAGCACCATGTGGGAGAGCAGCCTCTCCATCCAGAGTAGGCATTCACCAATGGTGCAATGCACGACCCTATGCACTAACCCTAGCATCTTCTGGCAGGTGATGAAATCCCCACCTCTGCCAGTATTCCCAGAAGGTACCACAGCACTAGTCATTGGGATTTTGCTACCCGAGGATGCAGGTAGTACAGGGGTAACAAGGACAGTACTGCTAGGTTGGGTCCCAGATGTGTGGAGCATTGGTGCTGAAGCTGGTGGAATGGGGTCTGGTTGGCCCACTGAGGTTGGCTTACCTCATTGTGCTGTGAAGCATTTAGTGATTTGGTACAGATGGATGACATGGAGAAATTTTGATAACACAAGTGTTGGGGAGAGAGGAGCACCATCATATTTATCTGAAATATTATATTGGAGTATATGTCCTAGCAACTACAAACTATAATTACAGATTGTTCAAAGTACTCCTTGCAATGTGGATATATTGTACATATGCTTAGTCCAGTTGTATAAATTAAAGTTAACAGCAGGGCCTTTACACCACTTGTATAGAGTTTAATGTATGTAATAGTATTAAATAAATGCAGTATTGTATAGTTGTTACTCATGCTATTTGAGCCTACAACCTCTGACTACAGTCTTACACTTAACTCCTAAAGTTGGTTTGTGCTACATGCAAATGCATGTATACTTGCTTTTACAGTTAGGATATGCATGCTCACTTTGCTACTACTGTATAGAAAACAACAAAAAAAACCTCTATCTTTAACTTTTAAAACTACAGTAATACTTCTCTTGTGCCACATACATACATACCACTTGCATCCCTCAGTCTGCCAAAAAATCAGCATGAGCCTGCCAATTCAACTCAATTTGAGGAGAAATTGTGAAAAGAAATGAACAGAAGAGCATTATGCATACCAGTCTTGCCTATATTTAGCTTTCTATGGATTATAAATTCTCTTTATTAGCATACCTACACAACTGTGGGATTTTGCTATTTTGAAACTCATCCAACCACTGGTTGAGTGTATCCCTCTTGCACCTTTTTAGGTCACAGAGATGATGCCTACACTGTTCTCTTGTGTGTGGAATGCCAATTGCACTGGGTACAGCCTTGGTCAGACTATTCCAAGCCTCAGACCTGTACTATGAGGCAGAAGAGTCCTTCTGCAGAAGCCACTGGTTGTGGTATTTTATCAAGAATCGAATAAATATCCTGGACTCTGTGTCCTAAATTGGGCACCTTCCCCAGTAACGCCAAACATGTCTAATCCCAAAAGTGGAGCATTGGCAAATGATAGTTTCCCACCAATTCCTGTTATTGCATTTACTGATAGTGTGCAAACCCAAGAAATTACGCCAAACTGATTCTGCACAATGTTATCCAGAGAGCAACAGTGCCAAGCAGGGAGGAAAGCAATTTTTAAGACTGGAAGGTTAATCTGACACTTGACATTACTTTGAGGGGGGTGTCTCCTGTTGTAACTGTTAGGTGATTTAACTTTGCAAACATGCACTGGGGGCATAAATTTCATGACTTGACACATTTTTGATTTGGCTTTATACATTGATAAAACTGAAATTTACAGTGTAGGATTCAAACCAATTCATAAGGGACAAACATTTTCTTCCCCAGCAGTAATTTTCCAACTTTGAATCATTCATAAACACAAATCACAGTTTGAGGTGTTAACCTTGTATGTGTGCAACCTGACAAGGTCCTTATATATAGATTTATTTGTGTATGCATCTTATTTAAGTGTGAAGGCCATCCAACACCAATTAGTCGATTTAATCTTACAGAAATACAGTATACCCTCAGTCATAGATCTGAAAATATGTCTGTCTTATTCCTCATAAATATAATTCATATCAGCTCCATTATCTAAAGTGTTATAAGTGAGACTGAATATAAAGTAAAATCGAACAACAGGAAAAATGTCTGGAATGTCCTGTATTAGAAATCAGGACCATGTGTATGGCAGCCCTACACTGATACATGTTGCTATAAGAATGTTGAAATACCACTTGTATATTTTCATGTTCATTATTATCAATTAGACTGTTACACCAGTAAAAATATGTTGCAATTCCTGTACTAGAACCGAGGACCATCTATATTACAGCTCTACACTTATATCTGCTACCACAGAAATGGTTAAATAACAGTTGCAAATTCCCTATTCATTCTTAAGTTATGTGTGTTAACTGCCATGTACTGCCACTTGGTGTGTTTGCCTGGTGCCCAACAGAATTAATAGAATGCATCCATTTTAAATTGTTGGCTGTCTGTGTATTGTCTGCAGGTATTTGATGGTTGCAGGCATTGGGGAAACTTGCTAACCACCACACAAAAGCACTTTGCAGCATTACTCTATGGAAAGCAAAAACTACAACAATGAATCCTTTTTGACCTTTACACTGTCTTCGTGCTGTCTGCAGGTGTTTTGTCTGTTTCCTGTGTGGACCACTAATCCATGTTTGTACACTGCTAAGCATCTCGCAAATGAGATAAGGACAGCTAAATCTCACATTCATTGTGTTTCTCTATTTCCCTTGCTTGCACTAAGGCACGCACTGTGCAAACACTGGCATTTTTGAAAATAAAAAAAAATAAAATTAGTTGAAATGAAGAAAAGAAATCTATGAAATAAAACTACAAAATTTCTCTTGGTACACATGAAATATTTTCACACAGGTGTGAATTTGAAATCTCAATCCAATGAATGTTTAAAACAAAGTAAGGGGATCTTATCCCTCATTGCCGCACACAGAGCTTTGGAACAGAGAACTGAAATCATTGTGCATACAACCAAATGCAACATCATCCACAGTACTAACAAAACATATGACAGTTGTTTGTACATGTATTAATTTCAGATGTAGTGCACTGAGTGATCACAAAACAATTTATTACTGTTGCTTGCAAAAATGCAACTCCCTCTTACTTCATTGTATTTGTTGTTCATTCTTGTCTTATCTGAGCAGTAATCTGAGGCAGGCTGTCTGTAAGGCATTCTGTATCATTGTCCTTAACATGTGTTAGGATATTAAATGGCAATAATATACAGTTGTTAACAAATGAAGGGGAGGTTGAATATTTCTGAACAGAAACTGTGAAATGTGTGCTTCTTACTTACATTTAAAACCTTGATACAATTACTTCTGCACTTTGTAAGTCTAACCTAGCTGACATATTCAGTGGAAGTAGGGCAGTCTGATTCACTGTTCTGTTTTCCTCCTCACTACGAGTAATCATTCACTGTTGCAATCCATTAGCAACAAATACAGAAAGGGTGCCTGTACTATGTTTACATCTGATACATGGTGCCAAATAATTAGAATTCAGCAATCCTAATGAGTTTGCATCTTAACTTTGCTCACCAATCTGAATGTATACCATAAAAAGGGAACCATGTAGCTAGGGAACCTGATGGTGAGGAAACTTGTTTATGTGGCTAACACAGAAGAGGAAATTACTTTTGGATGTATCTGTACAGAAGACCACTAACCTTGATAAGGTATGTTTGCATTTGTCAGCTATATACTGTAATATATATATATATATATATATATATATATATATATATATATATATGTGTGTGTGTGTGTGTGTGCATATAAGTTTACAATCACATTTTCAAACAGCGGTTACTCAAATTGGGATGGCCAAAAGGTTTTTCAGTTCTTGTAATGATGAACCGAAAATGGTCGACTACATAACAGCAAATCCTAGTGTGTATTCGCTGTTGTGAGGTCGATGTTCTGCTTGGAGATCGCATTACAGTGGGGAATGGGAAATGTACCCCTTTCCTCACTGTAGTGTGATCTCAGAGTTTATAGATATAAGTAGCAGGGAGTGGGAGGGGCACAGACCCCTCCACATGGGGGGAATGGGGGCTTGTCCCCCTGCAAAACATTGGTTGGAAATCACTGGACTGCAAGGTACATTGGGTAATGTTGATAATGTTGAATATGGATGTGTTGAGATTGCTCTTTTCATAATTTTGCCTAGGCGATGTTTTTATTTTCAGTATTTTTTTTCAATTAAGTCATCACTTGACCGAGTGATTTTCAGAAATGTGATAGTAAACCATATGTATGTGCTTGTATATGGGGGGCATTCAATGTTAGGTGAAGAGGTGCACACACAGTATTTCCAGATGCATCTGTCTGCATCAAGTGCAATTTCCCTTAAGAGCACACAGAGACCACAGTCAGTCTAGGGCTGGCTTCTCTCTCTTCCTCCAGATCCAATAAGACTCCTCACTGTCAAAGCTATAGAGTTGAGACCTCACCTGAGTGATCAAGTGAAGACCTCCAGCACCCTCTCTGTCCAGCCTTTGCTTCATGACCCTGCCCAAGTACCTGACACACACACTCTTTGAGGTTTGATTCACACACACACACATACACACACACACACACACACACACACACACACACACACACACACACACACACACACACACACACACACACACACACACACACACATAATGTATATATATATATATATATATATATATATAGAGAGAGAGAGAGAGAGAGAGAGATTAGCAAATGCTACTATTATCTGTATGCATTCCTTAGATGTGTACTGATGGCTGATGGCATGGGCATGTTTGTCAGGGCATTTCACTTTATCAGATGCACAACCTCTGTAATCACAAGTGCTAATGTTGCAACTGGTTTTCTTTGTACACTTTTCTATTGTTATTTCTGTGAAAAACTGAAAGGCTGCCAGCCCAGCCAGATTGAATTTTGTAGATATTTTGATGTCATTGTAAATATTAATATAATCCACAGGATTGTTTTTACAAATGTAAGAAAACTAAATGTAAGAAAACTGTGTCATATGCTGAACTTCAAAAATGTAACCACAGTGCACCCTGCTGGAAGAAAGCTGTTAAGTAAAGAATTACAACTGTGTTTGATCTCAAGCTCGGAGACAGGATGTCTGGACTAGCAAATTCTTTCTATTGTTTTAAGACAGAGATGATTGCTAGATTTCTGGCCAGGTGCAGCTTACAAAGAAATGTACATTTTGAGTTTCTGTTAGCCTGGGAACTAAGGAAGAAGTAATCAAAATGATGCAATGTGAAATGACTCAGCAGTACTGTGTATTATCAATTTAAGACTTTCTCAGAGAGAACGATTGAGCATTTTGTATCTTGTCTAAGATCTAGTAAGAACATCCATTCACCAGCACTTGCTTGCTCTGTATGTAAGCAGCACTGAGAACAGTGATTTCTCTTAGAGTTAGATAGGAATTTAGCCAGTTTAGTCTAGCTATTTTCTATATTTATGTCAGACTATCCTACAGTATTGATTTAAAGTTTCCTGTGATTTCTGAACTCTTGCTTAGCACTGTGTTGAACTGAGATTTGTCTTGTGTTTTTATTTATTATTAAATATTTGTAAACCTTTTTAATTGTGGCTGTTTTGTGTAGAGATAATTTAAGCTTTTAGAGAGTACTTGCATGTATTTGGTGATACTGTTCAAGCCACTCCAATAGTCTTGCTGCACAATCACACTTACTATTTGGATAACAGTAACATTACACAATGAAATTGGTCACCCTTTGAGAAGGGCCTTATAGTAGCTGATAGTGGTTGATGGCAGTCAGTACTACTTTATAATATGGGCAGAAAGGGGGCATAGCTGGAGAACCTGTGCCAGCCTTCCCCAGAAGTGTCTGTATATTTGTACATAAATTAAATCTTGAAGTATGTGCGTGTCAGCTACTTGGACAGGGACACGAAGCACTGGCTTGACAGAGAGGGTGCTGGAGGTTTTAGCTTGACCACTAGACTGAGATCTGGACCCTATAGCTGTGTCAGTTGGGAGTCTTATTGGGGATCTGGAGAGAAAGGGAGAAACCAGCCCCATACTGACTGTGATCTCTGTGTGTTCTTAAGGGAAATTGTACTTTATTGTGTGTGTGCTTGTTATCCTTCCCAATGTGCAAGCCCCTCACTGGTGCTAGTGGTGAGGATTGAGGCTCCTTGATTACTGGGCTAGTGCACGGGCATCACAATTTCCATAAAATGTAAATGTTCTATATTGTCAATGACACAGGGGTGGTTAGTCCTCTAAGATGAACCATACACACCTCTAGGAGAGTGCTGGCCACAGGTAGACATGACTGGCAATAGCTTAAAATGGACTGTTCTGTGTTAAATCTGTGCACATGTTTCAGGGACTGTTTATTTGATAGCACTTTTAGCATTCACTGATGATTTGTTAGCAAAATATGTCATTTGCCTGTACTTCTGGGGGTGTGGGAACATTTTGTTACTCTCTTTGTTTTATATCCAGCATTGCTTTGCATGTGATTGTAATATGATATAACCACACATTTTTTTTATATTTAAATATCTTGACAGCTTTATGTTTCTCCAGTGGCTAATAATGAAATGTTACCTTTTCTGTGTTATATCGAAACAGAACTTTTTGTTATACAATACTTATGTGTATTATCCTTATTTTGTGTTTTAGGTCACCAAGGACTATGGTACCCAGGCATCCCATTTCCCCCCAAAATAAACCCTTCACTGACCCTGAAAATGAGGTCATTGTGAAAGGTTTTAGGCAAAATGGTGCTTTTCTGCTTGACAGGAGATATGTCAAGTAGAATGTAAATTTCGCAGCAGATAGTAGCTAATGTGAGAAAAGCAGGTGGCCACAGCAAGACATATCATCAGGTGTACCATAGCAACACTCACATGATTTAATTTGGTTGGCGGATTACAGCTGCAGTGGCTCTTAAATGGTTGGGCACTGGGTGGGATGATCTGCTATACAGCCAACAATACCAGCATATGAAAAGCTCCTGTCCTCTGTCAGAGATCCAGATAGCTCACTGGAAAGTGCAGAATAGCATGTCAATGATGTTGGTGCTACTGTTTCAGGGAGAACTAGCATGTCTCAGAAGGAGCCTCCAGGTAGGCTTCTCTATCTCAGTTGTTAAATACTTCATGTGTAGTAAAATATTGACAGTATACTTAAGTTTGGTATAACATTAAATTAATTTGGGGGGATAGTTGTAGACTGATATAGTTAACAACACATTTTCTCTCTCTCTCTCTCTCTTATGCATTTACACACCATGTGGTACATTGGGCAATAAGCAGCTTTCAGCACTTGTTTCTGTAGTAGTTATGGGTTTTATGGGCACAGGTTGTTAGCTCAAGGCTCAAACCTCCAAGGAGGGTACACCACACACACTCACACACACACTCACAACTAGGGTCAGTTTAGAGTATCCAATCCATCTATTGCATGTCTTTGAAATGTGGGAGGAAACTCGAGTCAAGCACAAGGAGGAATCACATGCAAACACAGGAAGGGCATGCAGACTGCACAGAAGGCACCCCAGCTGAAAATCGAACCAGAAAACCTCTTGCTGTGAGGTGGCAATGTTAACCTCTACACCACTGTGCCACCCTTAACAACACATTGTGACTGATAATACATTGGCTTAGGGTGGGCTTGTCCTCCACATTCTTGTTAAAAGTATGATTAATGGCCAGATAAAGAGCAAAAAGTTTTAACCCACTGTGTTATTGTTAATTGTGATAATGGTGTCCTTATATTTTGCTTAACTTCTTCCAGGACCATCATCCATGGGAAGTATAGCATCATCTGCACATGGCAAGCCAATATTTATTTGTCAGTAGTGATGAACAGTTCATAGAAATATGTATTTTATCCATATGTGTGATGTGGGTGTCAGGGCTGTTGTGAGTACTGCTGTACTATCTGTAATAGTGACACCACTGTTTATTAGCCTGCATTTGACTATAGTAGTGTAGCTATTAATTTCTTTCCTGGGCTTGTTGTTTATTATCACAGGTGATTCTGACAGCAGAAGTGTGGGATGCTTTCAACCTGATGTCAGAGTATTGGCAGGCTCTGATGATGATGATGGTGGCCAAACAGAGGCACAGTCAGGGAGTGCAGATGTTGAATCTGACAGTGAGGTTGACATTCAGACATCCTCTGCAAGTCCATTGGACACAGCCAATAAGCCTATGCCAACCCATTCTAGTGAGTCCTCAGATATTGGACAGGTGAAGGTTGAGACACTCGAACAGGGAAGTGTGGTTACTGTGGCTTCAGTGCCTTTTGACTCTGGCCATAGCCAAAGTGTGGGTGAAGTGCCATGCAAGAGGGTTGTTAGGGGTGCTTGGAGAATGCCTGCTGTCCATCCTCCACCTGATCTATGTGTGTCTTCCCATGACACTTGATGTATGTTTAGGGCCATCATATGGAGGTGTAGGCATGTTCCTATAGGTCTTCCAGATAAATTTTTAGGATTGTAGATGTGGCACAGATTGGCACATGTGACTGTCTCCACTTTGTTGCCAATTAAAATGGATTGGATGAATGACACATTGGAACAAGCAGTGTCTGTGATGGAATATCTGCTGGGAAGGAGATGGAATTCTCATGGCTGTATGTCAGCAACATCATCTGCTCTTAGCCAACATGGCCATGCCCGATCATGCACCCATAGAGGCACTACTTCCACTGCTCCATCAATCATTGAGGTGTTTGCACCCAGACAAGCAGACCATGGGGTTATGGTTGTGGGCGTACTCATGAGGAGAGCTCTTCCAGCAGACATCAGTCATGTTCAGGTACCAGTAGTGCATCTGACCATGGGCATGAATGTGCCATTGCAGCTCCTGGCAGAGCCAGTTCTCATGGTTGGGTATGACAATGATGAACTGCCACCTCTACCATGCATGGCTCACACATGTATGACATACCAAGATGTAGAGCTATTTCAGAGCTTGGCTGAGTTCCTGCAGACACTCACACACCAATTTCACCTGGAGGACCCATACAAACACACACACAACAGATACATGGTTTAGCCGTGAAGCCTAAAGCTCATTTTCTCTCACTGGCTATTTGTTACTTTATCGAAATGTCTGCCTGCTTCTCTTTCTTACTCACACAGACACACTCACGGACCTTTTGTTTCAGGCTAGGCTTCCTGCTCCCCCACACACATACACACCACCCTGTGCAAGTGATGATAACTATGCCAGATCCTTGTTTTCTATCTTCTGGATTCAGACATATATAACAATTGTGTGTGATGCCCAGGGTGCATAGCTGACTTAGTGCTTAGTATATCTGCGTTTGTGATGTTGTTTTGCTAATTGCACCTTTGACATATTTGGTCTTAGAAAGTTAGACAATTGATGGAATCAAATATTTTTTGCATCAGTATTTTTAATAATCTTCTGTGGGTTGTGAAGTCTGAAATTGAAATGTATCTTATTACTTTCTAACTTCTCTCTTTAATGATTTTCCAGTACAAAGTATGATGCTAAACTGAGGACATTCAGTGACCATCAGTACTTTTGGGAGGCATGAATGTGTGAATCTCTGATGTCTGAGGCATACTACTTGATACAGGATAAATGTAGTCACATATGTCTCTGCTGTCACATGTTAAAGTATTTTCTGTACAAATCAACCACCTTTTACTTCCTTACATTACCAAGTAACAACATTCAGGATATGCCAGTCATTCATATTATTACACAATACACTCCAGGTTCTGCATTTACTCTATAAATCCAGCAGTTGCAACAGTTTTATTTCAGGGCAGACTCTGTCTGATGCTAGCAGTACACAGCCATTACATGGGTAGGTAAAGGTTGTGAGCATTGCCTGGCATCAATGTTACTATATGTATGTGCATAGGATGAAGGCTTTAACCCCTTAGGTGGTGAGTGAGTGTGCTATGCATTGCCTCTCAGACAATGTGTGGGCATACTGAGCATGCTTACATTTACCTACACCCACAGCAGCTGCTGGTTCCCCCTCTGACTTCTCACCTGGGTGAGGCTATTGTTACCTTGCCATTGGTGGTGGTATGTGTGCCCCTTCCCCTTGTTGATCCTGCTGAAGCTGCTTCCTCAGGATGATGTTGTGTAGCATGGCATAGATGGTGAATATTTCAGTACATGTATGTGGATTGTACTGCAGGTCTCTCCCAGATGTATCTAGGCACTGCAACCACCACTTTAGCAACCCAAACATATGCTCTATGTTATCTCTGGTTTGAGTGTGTGCCTCATTATGGCATTCTTCAGCATGTGTGCGTGTGTATTTCTGATGGGCATCATCCACCACCATTCCAGTGCATAACCTGCATCCCATACTAAATGACCCTGTGGGATATCACCCCTAGTGAACATCTGATGCAGTTGGTAGGTGTGTCAGACATGTGAGTCGTGGTAACTGCCTGAGTTGCCAACACACACATTCAAGATGATTCCCTTGGCGTTCTACATGGCTTGGCAGTTAATAAAGTGGAAGCCCTTTCTATTTATGTACTGCCTTCTCTGTTTCCCTGGTAGTGCCTTAACTCCTATATGTGTGCAATCTATGGCACCCAGTACTTCAGGGTAGTGTGCTACAGGGTAGAACTCCTGTATAATTGTGGCCTTGTCCTCAGGTGTATGGGAAAAATATATGTGGCCACTGGCATGTTAGAGCACAGCATTCAGGAATTAATGGAGTATCCTGGATGCTGACACCTGTGACACTCCCAGCTTGTCCTCTGTTGGTCTCTGAAAGGTTCCTGTAGCTAAAATTCTAAGTGCTACACATACCTTTGTCTCCACTGGTATGGGTTCCACTCGGTTTGCCCCAGTTCTGGGTTGAGGACGACGGTGGTTGCAAAGTTTCTGTAGTTTGTCTCTATCCATCCTGTAGCCCTCTACAATTTTCACCTCATGTGGATTGTGATAAGTTAAACATGGTCTGAAAACTTTTGTTTTCTTGGTCGTGGTCTAGTAGCAGCATCAGCAGCATAGACTTTAGGCTGTTGTGCATAGACAGGAATTAAAGCAACAGCATCCCCTAACATTCTTTCTACGTAGACTCCTTTTCATGGCTGTATTCCAATAGGTTTTGGAATTCACAAGGAAACCAATGCTGAGTGTACATGGTTGCTTTATAGCTTGTTGAACAGCTCTTCCATCTTGGATTGGTTGATTACCATACAATTCAGCTGTTTATGCTGTAATTAGCATGCCACGGTGTTTACCATGGTTGGGTGGCTCTACACACCTTGTAGAGCTGCTTACTGAATATAAAACAGATGCATACACAGCCTTAATGGACTGTGTAGGGTTTATTGAATCTGCCTGATTATTTATTTATTTATTTATTTATTGATTGTCTTTTGTTTACCGGGAAAGTCTGTCTGGGTACAAGTCCCATTTTCAGTGTAGGCCCGGGAGAAAAACTCCAGATTAAATACATTTTAACAGTGAAGAACAGCATCAGATACTTTAGAAATTTTATTATTGTGCATAAGTCAAACACGTTAACATGTAATAACTGAAGAAACAAAATCAATGACAATGGACATAGGTTCAGTATGTATCTTTACACAAATGAGGTTGAATGTCACTAGAGCAGAAACAGAAAACAGAGGTGGAGGTGGAAGGGCATACACAAAATAATCAAGAAAAACATAAGCAGAAAAAGTTTTGATAGAGAAGAGTTTGAAAGAACAGTACATAGATAAAGAGATGAGGTGGATAGTGGAAGAGGTACTTAAGGATATAAGTTAGCTAAAAAAAATGTATATATATATATATATGTGTATAGGTTAGTTGAAGGAGCAGTGGTGGAGGTGAAAGAAAGTGAGAAAAAGTGGCAAGAGATAAGAAGGCTGAGACAGTCAGGGTGATTAACATATATATTGTTAATGGAAGAGAAACAGAAAGAAATGTGGGTTTAGTCAGGACGAGTGCCTGAGCACAGTCACAAGGAAGTTAGGTGCTGTTTTAGGTTGTGCTTGAAATGTGTGGTAATGCTATTTTACTTTACGGTTGCTGTGATGGAGTTCCAGTGCTTAGCAACATAGGTTGAGTAAAGTAATTCACCTGCACTGTTATGAGACATGGTACTAGTCAGGATATATTTGTTCTGTGAGTGGAGATTCCAAGGAGGGAAGTAGTGTTTGAGGATGTTTTGTAGCGATGAGCAGGTGTCAGGTTTGGGCAGTAAGCACTTGGGAGTAGGTAAGGTAATTAAGTAGTTTGAGCCAGTGCTATGTGTTTTTTTTGCTAGGCTGTGGTGTGATTGGTTTGGTAAGTTAGATGCATGCATACATTTTATTCTAGCAAACCTCCTGTTTATTTTTAAGGTGGAGGGTTTATTATTCAGGATCGGTGCTGCATAGAGAAGTGTAGGGAGAAAATAAGATGTTGCTAAAGAATTCCTAGAGCAGTCAGTGTGAAAGGGTTTGTTTCTGTATCTTTGTGTTAGAAATTATTTTAGTTGTGGTTTATTTCTTGATGTGGTGTTGAAGTATTGTTTCTCTGCTGACATATTTTGGTAAAAACAGCATTCTTTTTTTTCCATTCAAAAGTAGTTGATAGTCATCTAGTCAGGCTTCAAATGAGGAAAAGGAGTCCTCATTCATACTGAGTAGTGTTAGTTTTGGTTCAGAGCATATGACAGTAGCATTGTCTGTGTAATTTACTATGGATGCTTCTTTGGTAGCTTTGTGAAGATTATTAGTGAATATGTTGAATAGTAAAGGACCTAGAATAGACCCCTCTGAGATAAGCCAACTGAGACAGACAGAAAAGGCGAGAGAATTAATCTCCATTTTACAGCCTGTTGATGAGGTAAATGTGAAACCAGCTAAGGGATGAATCAGAGAGGCCTAGGGAGGATAGTTCATGGAGCAGGCATTGGTGTGAAACTGTGTCAAATTCTTTTGATATGTCTAAGAAGAGAGAGGATGCTAGGTTGCCCTTGTTTCTAATAGAGTTTACGATTTTGGTAAACTTAGTAGATCAGTAGTGGTGATCTAGTGTAGCCAGAAACTGTGCTGAATGTGAGAGAAGACATTATTTTTGTAAAAATGGGAATGGAGCTGGGAATGAATGCCTTTTTTTGATATACTGGAGAGTAGAATAGAATGGGTATAGGTCAGCAATTGGAGAGGTCGGTGGATGTTACCCCTTTATGTCGAGGTATGGTGAGGACATTTTTCCAGATGGAGGAGACATACCTTTCTATAATTTATTGGTTTATGAGTATAGATAAAGGGTATCCAATAGCATCTGCTGAGATTTTGAGAAAGTCAGGTGGCAGGTTGTCACACTTGGGGCATATTTTTTAGTTTTAGGAGATGGTGATTTTTGATAGAAGAGGTAGATACTGATTGGACAGAGAGAATTTTGCTGGCAATTAGTACTGCTTGGGATAGTGAGGCTTGAAGGTGGTTTGTTAAGTAGAGAGAGGATCGTGTGCTTGAAATGTGTATTGAACTT
The DNA here is from genome assembly GCF_019279795.1 of Protopterus annectens. Lineage (NCBI taxonomy): Eukaryota > Metazoa > Chordata > Ceratodontiformes > Protopteridae > Protopterus > Protopterus annectens. Next base: position 1,440,080,222 of record NC_056731.1, read on the forward strand.
GGAAGCTACAGCGTTTGAGTTGGTGGCTGCTGGTGAAAGAGTGGTAGTTTGGTCTGGGTGTAGTACTCTTTTGATAATGTTCTAGAAAAGCTCAGAGTTCTGTTGGTGGTTATCTTAGAGCTTGGAAAAGTATTTAGTTTTGTCTAATCTGAAATTAAGTTCAGAAACATTTATAAGCTGTTAAATATTACCATTATTGTGTTTTTTGTCAGTAGACCATTTTATCTCCATTTAGTATAAGTTGTCTGTTTTTTTGTTGTGAGCCATGGGGTGGGGTTTGATTGGATTTGTTTGGATCCGATGAGAGATAGTTCATTTAGTATGCTAAGGAATATGTTTTTAAGGTGAGTTATAGTGCCATTTAAGGTTAAGTATTTTAGAATATCCCAGTTGTATTTGTTGAGCAAACTAATGAAGGTGTCATTAATCAAGGAGGAGGAGAGTGAATGCACATTATCATAGTATGTGTTTATGTACACAATTGGATTGTCTTATGGCAAAGGTTGGTCAATGGTCACTCATGGTCTCGGGTAGGCAGTCAGCAGTGTTAATTTTGTAAAGGTGGTGGTAAGGATAAAGTCTAATGTTATTGCATTTGTATATTCGAGGAGCAGTAGTGATAATTTGGGTAAAACCAAAGAGACTGATGGTGAAAATGGGGGAATGAGAGTTGATAAGTAGGTAGTCTACATTAATGTCACCTAAAATTATGATTTCCTAATTGACATTATGAGTGATCCAGCACATCATTTCTTCTAGCAATAGGATGTTGTTTCCCGGAGGGATTTAGATGGCAGTGATGTATATGCTTTTTTGTTTGTTGATTGGTGTGATGACCCACTACAGGACCAGTAATCAAGGAGCCTCAGTCTTCACCACTGGCAACAGTGGGGGACATTCACTGTAAGGTTAAGAGGTGCACACACAGTATTTCCAGATGCAGCTGTCTACATCAAGTGCAGTTTCCCTTAAGAGCACACGGAGACCACAGTCAGTCTGGGGCTGGTTTTTCCCTCTTCCACCAGATCCCCAATAAGACTCCCCACTAGCATAGCTAAAGAGTTGGGATCTCACCTGAGTAATCAAGTGAAGACCTCCATCACCCTCTCTGTCCAGCCAGTGCTTCGTGTCCCTGCCCAAGTACCTGACACACACACACTCTTTGAAGTTTGATTCACACACACACACACACACACACACACACACACACACACACACACACACACACACACACACACACACACACACACACACACACACACACACACACACACAGGTTTACTAGCTATGCCCCCTTCTGCTTAGGCTACAAGGTAGTTTCCACTGCCACCAGTCACTCCTTATCAACTACTTTCAGGCCCTTAAGAAAGGGTGTCCAATCTTACTGTGTGATATTAATACTAATACCAATACAAATGGAAGTTTGACCAGGAACAATGCTATTAGGAGTGGCCCACACAGTGTCACCAAATAAATATGCAAGTACTCTCAAAACTGAAATATCTCTACACAGATCAGCCACAATTAAATCTCTAAATATATTTAATAATAAATAACAAAAGAACAAGACAATACTAAATATATATTCACAGTGACATCAAAGTTCAAAACCACAGGAGGTATTTAAAATTACATTGCAGTACAGGCTCACACAAATAATAAAATATATCTAAACTAATCGTTATTATATTCCAGACTGCATCTAAGAATTATACTGTTCCCTAGAAACTTACTTCACTGGAGCATGATGGATGTGGCAAATGTTTTTTCTTGTTGTTGTCAAGTCCAAGACAGAAGGCCTCAAACAGATGCCCTACGCTGATCGTCTCAAAAAACTCCAGCTTTACTCTGTCGCATATCGCCTACTCAGAGGTGATCTCTGCCTAACATACAAAGCTATGTCAAACCCAGATCTGTTGGACATGCTCCACTTAAAGAAATCCCAATCCCTCTGAGCTACACGCTCTAGGGACCTAAACCTTGTCACCACAATAAACAGAACATGCCAGAGGGATAGATTTCTGTCCCAGAGACTTCCCATGCTCTGGAATAAACTACCTATCTATATCAAACAAAGCTCCTCATTAGCACTCTTCAAGAAAAATCTTGATGATTGGATGGGAAATAGGAAATTCACCCTGGGGATCACCTCTGTGGCTCTTCTCAACAGTGGCACAGGAAAATAATTTTCTTGGGTGGCAAAAGCCAGGGTACCTTTTTTGGCTGGGCTTGTATAGGCCCCAGGGCTGATAGCCTAGTACCTACCTATGAACCCATGAACCTAAGAATGCAGAATGCTCTGTCTCACTAAGAGACTTCTCAGATTAATATATAAAATATTACTACTTGCATAGCTTGCACAATGACATCACTTCTTGTCATCTGACTTCTAGTTCCCAGGCCAAAACCCCTATTGCTAGAAGCTGGCAGCATTTAGCATTCCTCAGATCTTTGGCAGATGCTGGAAGTCATAAAACAATTGTATTCCTTTGTGCTTCAAAAGTAGCAATTAGTTCACTCCAATGATATTACAGAAAACTTTCTAGTATAGACTTTGTGTCTCTAACTGCATTGAAAACTTGAGAGATAGCCTCTTTATTGGGTAGCCTATAAAGTAATTTAATTTCAGATATTTTTCTAAAGTTTGCTGGACTGAGGTTAACCTCCTGTATTCTATTATTTACTGTTAGAACCAAAATAACTAAAATTAACTATGCCCCATGGCTAGCAAAAACAACAAAAGAAATTACGACAAATATCAACAAAGCATGGAAAAACTGGCTTAAATCTAAAAATACTTTCAACTTTATTCTTCATAAACAACTATATAATCAGGCCAAAAAATACATTCTAAAAAACAAACATTTTTTTTTTCTGAAATCAGCAAAACAATGAAAAAAGAAACCCCAAAGCCTTCTTGTCATCTATCAATAACCTTCTCAACACTGGTATCAAACCCAATCCCTGCCCACATCCTGATAAGTCCCCTGAACAAATAGCTAGTATCTTTAACTCTTACTTTATTGACACTATTGTCAATATTACTGCTACTTTTTACCTTCCTCTCCTAAGCAACTCATCTTCTTCCTCATCTTTCACTTCTCTTCATCTGAATCTCTCCTGCACTCCTATGACACCCTCTTCCCCCATAGTATTCAACAGTCTTCCCAGTCACAATTCAATCGCTCCCTTATCCTAATGTCTTACATCAAAAAACTTCTTCTAAAGCGTAAGCCCTGCTCTAACTCTGCTGACAAGGTCCCTGCTAATTTTCTTAAACTTGCCTCTGACACAGTGGCCTATTCTATTAGCATTTTGATAAACAGATCCATCAAAGAACCTTACGTCCCCAGCCTCTGGAAAAAAGCCATTATACTACCACCCCATAAAGGTGGCCCCTCATCTGACATCTCCAATTTTCGTCCCATCACCATACTTTCCTTAATCTCCAAAATTCTAGAAAAATGTGTTTAAAAACAACTTTTAAACTACCTTCTAAAATATAACATTCTTTCCCCCACTCAACATGGGTTTCACCCAGGCCATAGCACATCCACTGCACTTTTATCCTTTCTAGACACAGTTAATAAAGCCGAGATTCAGGGAACATTGTATCATCTCCTTTTCTGGACATTCCAAAAGCTTTTGACACTATCTCTCACCCTATCCTCCTCACCCAACTAATACAGGTTTACCTCTTCAGTCTGTTAACTGCTTCAAACGCTACTTCTCTAACAGAGAACTTGCAGTAAAATGGCAGAACTCCATCCCCCCTCTCATCCACAACCCTACAGGCATACCCCAAGGTTCAGACTTAGGCCCTCTTCTGTTTAACATTTTCATTAACAACCTTCACTCAACCATCCATCAGGTTTCCCTAGTGCAGTATTCAGATGATTCCACTATCATCTGCAGTGCTCCCAACACTAGCACACTTAAGCAAATCACCCAAGCTGTTTTTTCCACTGTAGAAATCTGGCTCCACAAAAATCATTTATCTCTAAACCCCCAACAAAACCAAACTTATAATTTTCACACCCAGTAGAAATTCTACCAGCACCAAACTGACTTTGAAACCTTTTCTCTTAATTCCACGAAAATTGAAATAGTAACCCATACCAAGCTATTATTGATGAAAACCTTAAATTCAACCTTCATATACATAACAATATAAGTAAAACACACAAAAATTGGTATTACTCTACAGGCATAATAAGTTCCTCTTCCTTCCTTCCAAACAAGCACTAGCACAGTCTTACCATTTGCCTTCACTGAGTTATAGTGCTACATGCTACACTATTAACTAACCTGCATTCGCAGTGGCGGCTGGTGACTTCAAATCACAGGGGGGCTGCAGGAGACAGCTGAATGGGTGGGGTCAAGGGGAAGGGGTGTGGTCAAATGGAAAGGGGAGGAGCTATGCACAAAACCACAAAAACTAACTTTAATTAAATACGCTGCCCTGGGTGGCAAACCATCATTATGAAAGTCCAATCAAGACAAAAATAAGTGTAGAAGAATACAAATATTTCAATGCATTGGCTGCATGACAGCTTACTTAATATCTAAATGGAAACAAAAGGTTGTGAGGCATGAAAAAATAAATTACTTTTTAAATACATTACTGGAATGCCAGTCAAAATCAAGTATAAGAAAAACCAGAAGCACTCAACTCAAACCACTTCTCCTTGCAATGTAGTTCTAATTATAATATATTCAGCTTTATTAAAGTACCAAGTAACATGCTGAAAGTAGAAATCTCTGTGATGCCCCCACTTGTAAAAATGTTTCTTATCCAAAAAAGACCTGCTGCCTGACAACTTGTTTCATGGGGAAAACATGATCAAAGTAAAAAATGAAAAGCAAACAAGAAAAAAGCTCAAGATACATTGCTTAAAGGATTACTGTACAGGTTATGGACCACACATGATTGGCATTCTGTTTAGTTTACGGGTAAAGTCTGTAGAGATGACTGGAAGTCTCCAACAAGTGTAATGAGCTTGTTAAAGTAATGGAATCCTGTCCTTTAATACCCAAGGCTTATACATTATCTAGTCAAGTATTCTCTGCATGGCAACAACAGAAAGGCTTTCAATGTTGGCAATTCTTTAACAGTATGCTTATTAAAGCTTACTTGCATCTTACGATCTCAGACAAGCTTACCTTATGGTCATTAAAGCATTGCTACTTAAACACAGAGCAACAGGCACTTTGAGTAATAAGCATAAATCTGAGTAATAAGCATAAATCAACAGTACAAAAATATGACCGAAACCAGACCATTCTGCAAAATCAAGGACAGATGAAAAGCCACTGTAGTACTTATGCAGTGTGTCCACCCCATCCAAGGTAGACACAACTACTCCTTGCCTTGCTTGGACACATCCAGAGTCACTACATGGGGGAGTGGGGTGCAACAAGTACGTCACAATTTGAAATGTCTCTGGCTGACTGTGATGGCCCTGACACATTTGTCATACCTCTCAACCTCAGGAGCAAGAAATCTGGACAAAGCCATACACAGAAGTGGGACAAAGGCCCAAAAATAAGGCCAATTTTTAAATACTGCTCTAATAAACTTAGAAAGATAATAGAACAGGTCTTGCATTAGTATGAATTTTCTGAAGGGTATAAAATCTGAAACTCAAATGTCTGTCATTTTCTAACTTCAGTCTTTAATGATTTGTCACTAATTTGCCAAAACACACAATTTTATGAAAAATGGATCAAAAATGTGATGCAAAAATATAAAATAGACACACAATACAGCTGGGAACCTGCCAAGGAAGGGACACTTTAATATTAGTACTGCTACCTTGAGCAGCTGACAAAATAAAAGAATCTACATGCATTTCAACTAAGTAATCTATAACTTTGATTATTACAGTTATTTCTTAATTGTAAACCCTCCATGTTTTCTTCCAAAATTGCTATTTTGCGGAGGGATTATTAGGGGGAAGAGCAACATTTTGAGCCAAAAATCGGGGACAGTTGAGAGGTTGGCTATGCCTAATTCTATAAAGCAATTTATTTGCATGTACCTCTCAACCTGTTAATGCAGTAAATCTGAACAAGGCCAAATATATTGGGGCACATATAAACAGTACTAAAATTGCTCTTGTATAAATTGAGACAGTTGATAGAACAGCTCTTACTTTAACATACATTTTTCTGAAGGTTATGAAGTCTGAAACTCAGTGTATCATTATTTAGTGACTTAATTCCTAAATGATTTGCCAGAAAACTAGTAGTTTTATGAAGAACAAACCAAAAATAAGAAGCAAAAATCTATTCGTTCTTTGAAAATCTGGACAGTTGGGAGGTATAGTTCAGCTGGGCCTGTCTGAGTTTGCTGCCCTTCCCCCCTGGCCCTGACAAAATCATGGTTGAATGGAGCCTCTGCAGCCTTTCCAATGAACCATTACTTGGCTGTTTCACTCCATTTACCATAGACACTAATGTGCATACTGCTTTACTTCTATGATGAGTTGGACTTCATTTGAAAGTTTTATTTTGTATTTTACAGCACAAACACTAAGTCATCTGCTAAACAAAGCAATGCAGTCTCACAATGAAAACTTAGCATTAAAACTTCTCTGCCCTTGAAACTCACATTCATTGAAACAGCATTGAAATACATTTTGCCAGTGGCAGACAAAGATTAATTTTGGGCTGTTTCAAATCATAGGCCCCTCGCATATGAAACATACATGTGCTCTTTGATACACCTTCCTCATTGTACTAAAATTATATTCCTTGTACAATACAGTACAGTTGTTAGAGGGTGTTTTAAATTTGTTTTGAACATTTTTCCAGTAAGCAATGAAACAAAACGTATGCACCCATAATGGCAAAACTGCCCAGTTGAGAACATTTATCATAAAAAAGTCTACTCAGACTTCCACAGTCCACCATTATTAGTAAATATACACAATTCTACAGTCCACCATTATTAGTAAATATGCACAATTCTACAGTCCACCATTATCAGTAAATATGCACAATTCTACAGTCCACCTTTATCAGTAAATATGCACAATTCTACAGTCCATTATCAGTAAATATGCACAATCTCTGAAGTAAAAGTCATCTAAATAATTCCACATTAAAGAAATCTGTAACTAATGAAGAGGTTGCTGCTAGCAATCACCTTTATATTTCATGGTTTCATCGAAAAATAAAGTGTCTGTTGCCCTCAGGAATAAATTGCCTATATTACATTAAAATATGATAAGCTAGTAACAATATTGCAAGAGGAAATGGATGGCAAACTGATAACAGACTCATACTTAGTATCTTCACCAAGGAGAACATTCTCAGTACGGCAGCATCCACCCCTTGTGGGAGTAGAACCCACAGCCTTCTGCATCAAAAGCAAGTACACAACCTGTTGTGCTATAGTATTAACAAGGCAAAGCACTAAACTTCTGTTCCCCTGCAGCTCTCAGCTCCTTGTAAAATCTACTCAATACTCAACTGCATCTCAACTTCACAGTACAAGAAAACTGGAAAAAGCCAAAATGTATTTGGGTCAAAAGCCCAAAAACAGGGACACATTAAACATTGCTTGTATAATCTTGGAAAGTTGCTAGAATAAAATGTTGTGTTACCACCATACATTTTACTGCCAAAGTCCCTGAGCAAAACAGTCAGAGTAACATACCACTCCCACCACATCAGCTGCTTTGTAAAGAGAGGAAGACTGAAACTTAAATGGCTATCATTTAGTGAATTCAGTTCTCACCATAGCTGTCAACCTCTTAGTACAAAACACCTGGACAAACCCAGTAATGAGGGAATACAGCCCTCAAACATATTCAGTGAATTCAGTTCTTGCCATAGCGGTCAACCTTAGCACAAAACCTGGACAAAGCCAATAATGGGGGAATACAGTCCCAAAAATAGGGACAAATTTAAAATATTCATCTTATAAACAATAGAAAATTGCTAGAAAAAAAAGATTGTGTTACTATGTATTCTGAAGAACATGAAGTCTGAAATTCAAATGCCTGTCAGTTTTACTGCTGACAGAACAAAAACAATTTTCAGCAGAGACCCAGCGATTAATACTGCAGACACGTCTTTGTAAAATGACAGGGCACCAGAGCAAATCCACACAAACACAGGGAGGAGATGCAGATTCCACACAGAAGGCACCCCAGCCAAAAATCAAACCAGAAAACCTATAGCTGTGAGGCAACAATACTACCACTGCACCATCAAATATGCAAGGAATTAAACATTCAGAAACCTGAAGTCTGAAATTCAAATGCCTGTCAATTTTATGTAACATTTGTTAATCAGGACAGTTTGGCTTGGAACAAAAAAAAAACAATTCTCAGCAGAGGCCCAGGGAGAAATAATGCAGACATGTCTTTGTAACATGGGAGGACACAAAAGCAAACCCACACAAACACAGGGAGAAGATACAGACCCCCCCCACAAAGAAGGCACCCCAGCCAAGAACCAAACCCAAGAACCTATAGCTATGAGGCATCAATGCTACCACTGCACCATCAAATTTCAAGCATTTCAATATTTAAAAAACACAGATATTATGTGGAATAGATCAGATCAAATATGAGGCAAAATCTGCAATTTATAATTCAGGTCTTTAACACCTGTATACAAGGTACAGGGTTCAAGCCTGAGGTATTCCCTACCACACCACCATGAGTCTAATCACCAGTACGTCCCACCTGAGGCATTTACACACACACACACACACACACACACACACACTCCTGTAGTAAAAGCTAAACCACACACACACCTGTAGTAAACGCTAAACCACACACACTCTCCTGTAGTAAACGCTAAACCACACACACTCCTGTAGTAAACGCTAAACCACACACACTCTCCTGTAGTAAAAAGCTAAACCACACACACTGTAGTAAAGCTAAACCACACACACTCCTGTAGTAAAAGCTAAACCACACACACACTCCTGTAGTAAAAGCTAAACCACACACACACTCCTGTAGTAAAAGCTAAACCACACACACACTCCTGTAGTAAAAGCTAAACCACACACACCTGTAGTAAAAGCTAAACCACACACACACTCCTGTAGTAAAAGCTAAACCAAACACTCGGTCCTGTAGTAAAGCTAAACCATACACACACACTCCTGTAGTAAAAGCTAAACCACACACTCGGTCCTGTAGTAAAGCTAAACCACACACACTCCACTTACCTGGTCCTGTAGTAAGTCCATAAAACCATCCAGTCCCGACGAGACTGCAGCCACCATACATCCAGTAAGGAACTCCAGTCCAGATCAGATCTTCCTGCAGCAAACTCCAGTCCGATCCCCTGACTACCGACATTGAAGTCCGACCCCCGCTGCTTTCTCAGCGAGTCTATGCAGTTTAAAACTGCATAGACTTGTGGGAGGGCTCCTGTCTTGTGGGAGCGCTCCTGTCCATGATTCTCAGTCAGGACTGCCGTGCGCATGCTCCATGCACTAGACTGTCTCAGCAGCAGTGCAATTTAAAATTTTTTTTTCGGTTTCGTTGTTATTTTTTGCATACTATCAAGTTGAGGGGCTGCAGACCGGCAGTCTGTGCATTCGTCTCTTAAGTCTAAACTAGAATCATGTTATAACAAGATCACTAAATTTTCCACTAACAGCCAACACTCTACTCATCATTGCATCACTTTAAAACAACTACAATGGATGGAACTTCCCCACTATCTCCTACTCTACCAGCTTACAACCACCCATAAACTGATCCATAAACCCCTGTCACCCCTGGGCTTTCGGATATTGGCAAAGGCTCTTGCTACCCCCATAGTGCCTTTTTTAGGCAAGGCTCAAAAGACAAACCCACATCCATAGGTATCACAAGGGATAAGAAACTAAGAGTAATGCTACTCAACGCCAGAAGTCTAAACCTCAAGATGCACGCACTCGAAAATCTCCTTAGCATGGAGAACATCGATACCCCAGCACTACCAGGTTATACCTCATACCATGCTTTTTGGCCCCAAAACTTGGACCGAACCACAAAAGGAGGGGGAGTATCGATATTCATCAAAGATACCCACACCTCCAGGTTGGTGGCAAAGCACGAAGCATCAGAGACTATCCATGTGCAACTAACAGTGGGTAAAACTGCCTTCCAGTTTATAGCCTGCTACAGACCACCCTCCCAAACCCAGGAACCCCACTCGACCTTTCTGAGAACACTGGAAAATATGAAGGTCTCTCCAAACACCATTATATTGGGTGACTTCAACTACCCAAACATAGACTGGGAGCATTACTCTAGCTCCAACACCCTAGCCCAAAGTTTCCTAGAATTTATAAACTCAAATGCTATGGAACAACTTGTTACCACTCCCACAAGAGGGGAAAAAACTGGACCTGATCATCACCAACATGGGGACTCTATGCTCCAGACCAGAAGTGTATCCCTCACTGGTAAGATCAGACCATAAACTAATCTCACTGGATATTCACATCCCAACCCCACCCGCTGCCCAGAAAACCACAGTGAAAAACTTCTCTAAAGCAAATTTCACACTCCTCAAAACCGAGGTGGAATCCTTCAAAGCCCCGGCCTGTGGAAAATGCCCAGACCGCAGAATCCTTTATAAATGCATTCTATGAACACCTTCAGGAATGCATGGATCATGCGATCCCAAATAAAACCAAGACCCAATCCTCCAAAGGCAGACATCCTGTCTGGTGGACCCCAGCCATAAACAAACTATACAATAGAAGGAGGAAGCTACTACATGATAGAGCAAAATCCCAAAAGGGAAGGCATCACTGATCAGTATTAGCAAAAACTACGGGCACTCATAAAATTGTCTAAGGCCAGCTTTGAGAGAAAAATTGCACAGGACACTAAGGATAATCACAAGGCTTTCTTTAGTTATGTTAGGAATCTGGGTGGTAATTCCCAGATATGCTCAGAATTAGTCCAAAATGACAAAAATACACTGAACCCACAGACATTGCCAACATCCTAGCTGACAGGTTCAGCGCAAACTTCTCCCCACTCCCACCAAAAGGGCAAATATCTATCCCAGCAGAGTGCTGCCCCCTGACATCTCAGATGCTCAGGTAAGAGCCGCCCTCTCCAAAGCAAAAACACAGCATCAATGGGACTAGACGGTGTCCCGGGCTGTGTCCTACATGAACTCCAAGAAGAGCTAAACCCAAACATAAAACTACTGTTCAATCTCAGGCTTACTACAGGACATGTGCCCAAAGAGTGGCGTACAGCAACAGTGGTCCCTTTCCATAAAGGTGGTGCCTCAACGGATCCTGGAAACTATCGCCCCATAAGCCTGACTAGCTTGGTCTGCAAAGCTATGGAAAGGATCATCATAGACCTCATAAATAAAGATATTGGGGACCTACAGACACTGGATCCTACCCAGTTCGGCTTTGTTAAGGGCAGATCCTGCCTCTTAAACCTGGTTGATTTCTTTGAAACAGTCACCAAGGCCATTGACGAGGGAAGGTGGTCCACACAGCCTACCTGGACCTCACAAAGCCTTCGATACAATACCCACTGGGCATTATAGATAAGCTCACCAGCTTAAATATAAACCCCTATGTCACTAGATGGATTGCAAACTGGCTCAAGGACAGAACCCACATGGTTAGAATTGCTGGAGCCATGTCAGACTCCAAACCAGTTACAAGTGGTGTCCCACAAGGCTCAGTCCTGGGACCTCTCTTGTTCGGTATATATTTCTCAGAGGTACAGGCCAACATGGAAGGACTGTGGCTGACCAAGTTCGCAGATGACTGCAAACTGGGCGCCATAATCAACTCTCCAGCCGACACAAGCATCCTCCAAAAGGGCATCATAGAAACAGACAACTGGTGCCAGAGCCATGGCCTCAAGCTAAATGCCAAAAGTGTATAGTCATCCCCTTTGGCAAAAACAAAGTGCCCACAAATTACCACATAGGTGGTAATCCATTAAGTACAGAAGAAGTAATTAGGGACCTGGGGACCCAAGTTGATAGCAATCTCTCATTTGACAACCACGTGGCCAAAGTGGTTAGAAAAACATTTTATATAGCCCACCTAATCATGAAGGGATTCACATCTAGATCAGGGGAGGTCATCGTGCCTCTTTACTCATCCCTCATCAGGCCCATAGTTGAGTACAATGCCCCTTTTGGGATGTACCTTACCAGACACCTGCAGCAACTGGAAAGACCCCAAAAGTACCTCACCAAGAGGATCAAAGGGCTCAAACAGATGCCATATGCTGCCCGGTTAAAGAAACTCCAGCTCTACTCAGTGGCATACTGCCTATTCAGAGGCGATCTGTGCCTGACGTATAATGCCATGTCCAACCCGGAATTAATGGACATGCTGCACCTCAGAAAATCCAAATCCCATTGAGCTATGCACTCGAGAGACTTGAACCTCAGCACTGAAATAAATAGGACATGCTGGAGGGATAGATTCATAACCCAGAGGCTCCCATCAGTCTGGAATAAAATCCCAGTCCAGGTTAAGCAGAGTCCCTCATTGACTCTCTTCAAGAGGAATCTTGATGAGTGGATGGGAGATCGTAGGTTTACCCCAGGTATCACTTCTGTGTCACTGTTAGACAGAGGCACAGTATACTAACCTCGAAAAAGGGCATAGCAAAATAAATTTAAAATGGGTGGCGAAAGCCAAACACATTCTGGCTAGGCTTATAAATGCCCTAGGGCAGATAGCCTAGTATGAACCTATGAACCTATGAACCTATGACTGCTCTGCCTTCAGTTCACTATTCTTCCCTTACACTCCAGCTCAGTCTCTTCACTCTGGACACCAAAATCTTCTCCAAACACATAAACCCAAATTACCTGCCAGCCAACTGCTATACCCCTGGACTATTTCCAAAATATGGAATAACCTTCCTGCATCCATCCACCTACAACCAAACCCCTCTATCTTCAAAAGTGCACTGCACAACCATTTTAGCTCCAGCTGGATATAACTACACATTACCTACCTCTATCATCACTTAAATTAATTTAATATAAACTTATCTGCCTATTTCCAACCTTCAGTACCAACTCCTCCTGTTTTCTTTTATCCTTTTTCTCTTCTGCTACCTCTGTAGCCCCTTCTCGACCCTCATTTAGCCACTATCTCTTACTGTTCTATCTTACCTACCTTTTTGTCTATCTTTCTACTTTTCCTCCTCCTACTCCTTCTTTCTCTCCCCTTGTACTTCCTCCCTACCCAACCTATACTGATCTCCTTCCCTCTACATGTTATCTCCCTTCCTTACCCTAACTTACTCACTCTGAGCACACCCTTTATACTCCACTGTATAAATTTGTTTAACATCTAAATTGCCTGAAAATCTGACTTTTGTCATGTACCTTTAAGTTTTATTGACCTCCATAATACTTTTTTTACATTGTAACCTGCTTACAGTGCTTTACTTTTGTATATTTGTAATTTTGCATATTTTTCTTTACTAGTGTGTCAAAAGTGTAATTTCAATTGTTTATTTGTATTTATTATTGCTTGTATTATTCTTTTGTTGTATTCTTTTTATTCGAGCTTTTCTCCCCGGGCCTCCACTGAAAATGGGCTCACTTGGCCCAGTGGACTTTCCCGGTAAACAAATGTCAATAAATAAATAAATAAATAAAATATGTACATTTAAACAGTTATAATAGTGCAGGTACATTTCTGTTTTCTTCCAGCAGGTCACACTGTGGTGACATTGCAAGCACAGCACTTTGCAAATACCTTTTCAACACATACATCTGTACAAGAATTTGATATACACATGCCATACAGTTCTAATACATTTGAAACACAATCATCTTGTATAAATTATTTCAATAGTCACTAATGACATATAATTATTTACAAAATTCTATCTAGCTGTGCTGTCAGTATCTCCTTTTGTCACAATTGGCAGGAGATAGAGAATTATTTCTGAGTTTTGAAAGTAAGGGTGGGTGATAGGGTAGGAAGGGATTTTTAGGTTGTTTTTGTATATGATTGCCACACTGTCAGCTTTTTTATGTTGTCTTGTTATATTTCTAATGATGTTGTAGTCTGAGCAGAGAATTTTATGGCCTTCAGTACCTGGTTTTAGCCAGGTTTCTGTCGCTATTAGTATGCTGGGGTCTGTGAGGGTATATATGCATGGTAGTCTGGTAGTTTATCGAAGATGCTTCTAAGATTTAGCTAATCAAAAGAATTGACTGGAAGGAGAGTAGTAGGGGTAGCTGAGGTAGTAGATTTGCCAGTGTGTTGAGAGGGATCAGGATTAGGATGTATATCATCATCAAAAGCAAGCTTGGGTGAAAGGTGTGTTTACTGAAATAGTTTTTCATATTTATGTTTCACCATTAAATTATTTGTGAGTAGTGTGAGTTTTCTTTGGAGTATTTGGAATTAAATAAGGTATGGAATGGAGTATATTTACAAGCTGGATGCTATAGCAGTGTGAGATGAAGAGGATTTGAACTTATGGGGTAGTGCACTGGAGGTGATATCGAGGATGGGTAACAATATAGTGTGATAAGATGTGGCATGGGAAAGAATAAATAACAGAAGTACAATGCTAAGTGAGATGACATGATATAGCTATAGTAAAGAAAAGCAAGTTTGAAAAATGTAATAAGTGGCAACGAATTTTATGTATTCAGGTATTACTGTTTAAATATGAGTGGGGGAATAGAAAAGTAAAGGGAGAAAATAAAACAGAGTGAGAAGGGAAGGACCAAAAATGGTAGAGTAATGTAATATATCTATGTATAAGGGGGAAGAGCAAATAGGGTGGCTGTGATGTGTATGAATACTTGTTGGTATGGACTGCTTAGGCTTAGTTAAGTGTAAAAGAAGTTATAGTGGGGATGGTGGGAAATGGGGTTAGGGTAAGTGAGCGCAGTGAGCCTGAGTGTAGCAAGGATGAACAGACAAGGTACCAGCCCCTTAGGGCCAGTGCATTGCCAAAACAATCAGTGAAATTGACACTGCAAGCACTTGCACTCAAGTAACTAAGGGTGCTTACTAGACAAATGCAAAAGATAAATCTTATACTATGTGGTATTAAACATAGTAGAATTAAAACAAAAAGACTAGAAATATACAATAATGATAACTGAGTTAGAAGTTATCAGTGAATCTTCAGAGTATGGAAAAGGAAAAAAGCCAACCAACATAGAACTGTCTATACAGGCAAAGAGGAAGATGCACAAAGCAGTATCTGTAAAGATAAATTAAGAAAGTGTATGTTAAAATTAAGAAAGTGCAGGTTGCCAGCTAGAGTAGGGTGTAGATAATTAATTACAGTAGGGTTAGAGTAGGGTGTAGATAATTAATTACAGTAGGGTTAGAGTAGGGTGTAGATAATTAATTACAGTAGGGTGTAGATAATCAATTACAGAGGGATGGGGAGGGGAAAAATTAATGAGCAGAGGGGCAGTGGAGACTATTTTTGATTCTAGTTCTGTAAAACAGCCAGAAAGTAGACCATTAAGTACCAGCCAAGCAGAGAAGTATCATTAAACTGGGTACCATTTTGAACAGAGTATGACTAAGATGACAACAGAATGAGCAAATAAATTCCCTTACCACTTCTTTAAAAGTCAAACCTGTAAACTTTTGCAGGGCTGGCTGTTATATTTACTCTGATATAGTCTTTGGGTGGGTGCAAAGCCCACAATTAACTGGGTAGTGAAAATGGTAGAGTGGAAAGGTATGGGTTAACACTCCAACATGTTGCAGTCAACAAACAACAGTTGCATATAACATTGACTTCATTGTAAAAAAAAAAAAATAACAATTCCTTTATAAGAAAGTATCCATTAAATTAATTTTGCACAGCTTGCTAAATTACTTTAAAATGTTTGTACTTTCACACATCATTTGCCACCGAACATGACTGATATCAGTTAAATATGCCAGTTTTACCATTACTAATGGGAATTCAGGCTCATTTACACTTTTTGTATGCAAAGTAACATAAGACACTCAGATCTCTATGAATCACAGTAATACATGTCTGTGTATCTGGTCACATAGATGTAGATAGTATTTGGGTGGTTGTGGAGAAGATGCACTCATTTCTTCTAACCACGAGAATGAGGGACAGTGCATAGCATGTCCAAATAAAACTTAACTATCCCACAGCATTTAAAGCAGAAACAATGGAGAAGGGCAGCAATTAGACAAGAGTTTAATGCAGCATAATCCATAGTCATCCTACAAAATATGACACACTATAGCAAGTCTTACCACTCAATTACTTTGATTGAAGCAATGGAACACCAAATGCATAGTTTATTAATAAATTTAAATAGAAAACATTACTTATAAAAGGATTATCTGAAGCAATAAATCAAAAAAATCATCCTTCCTTGACTTAGCAATGCATTACCATCATGAAAATTGTATAATGAAGGGGAAATTATTACTCCATGTGTGCATATAGGCACATGGCAATGTAATGAAATGGATTACACACTGATTTCTGTTAACATACCAATATCATCAATACATATTGATTTACAATATATATATATGTGTGTGTGTATGTCAGTTTTACAATGAAATTAGTAAACTTAATATGAGAAAAAAATATCATTTTAATGGGTAAACCTTCTATGTGGCTTCATGGGTTGGGTAATGTCACACCTCAGAGTGTGTGGTGCCCACCTTCTGAAGCACAACCCTGCAGTTACACTCATCACCTTGGTTCTGACAAGGAAATTAAGATCATGGTCTACTTGTTGCTGGAACCATATCTGCAGAAAATTGAAAATCCAGTGACCAGCACTGAGTGGAAGAAGAGCGACATCTGGCAGGAGATGATTGACCATCTGTTATCCCTGATATGGATCACTTCTTCCAAGCACCATAGTTATGACGACCTGCAGAGGTGCAGGCCTGATCATCTGCCTGAGTTGAATTTGCATGTTAGAATGACAAGGCCAGAATCCTTCTGTAACTATTTTAACATTTTACTGTTTCTTCTTAATTTATAACATTTTTTTTAAATGGTAGGGTAAAAGTGTAAAGGTATGTTATATAACTGCAGCTTTCGGCAATTAGAAATATATATATATATATATATATATATATATATATATATATATATATATATATATATATATATCTGGTATAGATGCATTCAGTCGTCCGTTACCTTGTTGATGTACTAAATGTCGAAAGCAGTGCAGCAGGTTCTCATATGTCCGAACAGGAGATAGTCGAAACACAAAATATCCCCCACTTTTTGACCCATGGTAGCGCTTGTTTAGGTGGTAGAGTGGTTGTAAATGTTGCATTTGGTGTTTTGTACGACATTCTGACTGCTCACCAATTTAAAATTTTACATTCTGGTTCGGAAAGACTAATGTTCGGAGTTAGTTACATCGACTAAATGCATGTATACCTATATATATAAGTATATATATATATATATATATATATATATATATATATATATATATATATATATATATATATGTGTGTGTGGGTGTGGGTGTGTGTGCATGTGTGTGTGTGTGCATGTGTGTGTATATATTAGTATATACAAAAAAGATGTGTATATGCACATATGCTTTTATGCATTTGAATGTACATGGTTAGTCAAGAAATAGTTTATATGACAGGCAGAAAGCTTTTAAAAATATAGTGCTCTCTCTCTGCCATCAATAAGTTAGTTGTCACCCTAGTGCCAACTCTCTTAGTTAGCTATACTCTTTTGTTTTCTGTTTGAGGTTTCCATTTAACTATTTACACCAGTTACAGACCCCTGCTGCTTTGCTACTTCTTTCCAATCCAAAGGATCTGGCAGCACCTCTCCCTAAACTAACAGTCCAATGCTCAAGCCACTAGCCAGTTAGCTTCAAACTTCTGCTGAGAGACTGTAACAGACTGAAACTTTTACAATTCCAGCTAAAGGCATAAAAATAACACAAACATTTGGTAAAACTGCTACCTACATTGTTACTAGCAATCACTTATAGTTTTTTGCTCACCTCTGCTGGGGCTCTAACCCCTCTGTTCGCCCTGCGGACTCACTCTGCTCCCCTGCCCTAACCCCAATTCCCACCACCCCCACTATCTGTACATTTATTCATCCCCAACTCCTCCCACATCTCCTGCCATCCAATTACACTACACCCCATCCACCACACCCATTCCACTCTTAAACCCATCCACCCAACCTAAACAATGCCCCCTACCACATCATATCTACTAAACCTAACAGCCTTGCTTACCTTCCTCACTTGTCTTACTTATCTTACACAACTCCCTAACCCCTCCCATAATGCACCTTCACATTATACAATGACTTTCCAACGTACTTCCACACTACCCTTCACCTCCATAACTCATGAACTCTGCTCTTCTAACCCAACCCTACTATTCCCACCCTCACATAACACACCACTCCAACCTTACACCAGCAAATCCACTCCCTACCACTGCTCAAATTCTCCATCCACATTAAACTACCTTATTCTTATTCTCCCCCAAATTTCCCTCTCACTCTCTGGTGACATCCGTCCCAACCCCAGGCCCACTACCACTACACAAACCACTAATTCCCCTCCCAGACACCCTCAAGCTCCCAAATCTATTCACCTCACTACATTTAATGCCCAAAGCCTTCAAAATAAAATCCCTAACCTCCATGCCTGGCTTTCCTGAAACCACCCTGACACAGTAGCTATCTCAGAGACCTGGCTTAAACCCTTCATAAAAGGCAATGAAATTCTTCCACTATGCTACTAAATGATTTGTAATCACAGACTTAACAAGAAAGGTGGAGGTTTAGGCATAATGTAATCCTCCTTCTATACAGTTACTCCATACACTGATCACATCCCAAACTTCAACACTCTGAAATAACTATAGGTCTACTAAAAATCAGTAATCACAATTCCATATGCATAGCCACCCTGTTATATACCCCCAAGCAATAATATCTCAGTACTAGAAGATATCATCTCCTGGTTTTCCTCTAACATTAAAAATGAAACCTATATTCTAGATGACATGAACATTAACTGGGCCACTATAAACTCTCACGCCCCATCTCACATAGTCAACCTCTTCAACTTCACCCAATTAATAAACTCTCCTACCAGGCCAAGCAAAGATGAGGCCATGCAGGAATCATCCCAGACCCTCTTAGCGACCACCTGCCAGCCTTCAACGACCGTCACCCCTCTACTCTTCAAAAGCAGCCTCACTAAATTCAAACTCATAACCTCTCCTACTTCAATCCTCAAACTTTCTCCAAATGTCTAAAACCTACTGACTGGACCCCCCCCTAAGAATCCTGTCCCTTGACAATGCCATCAGCTACTTCAATGAAACTTTCTTAAACCTATTCAACAACCACACTCCTCTAAGAACCAAATGTGTCAAATGCTAAAGCCTCTCCCTGCCTATCAAAAGAAACTAAACCAACCATACTCCAAAGAGACAGAAAATGGAAGCAATACCAAAGAAACAAACAATCTAACTCCCTACTTGAATTCAAACAACTCCACAACTCTGTAAAAAAAAGCTAATAACTAGAGACCGCAAAGCATACTACTCCAAACTTCAATCCAAACACTCAACCAACCCTAGAAAATTCTGGAACACCATTTCTTCCCTCCTCCACCCAGGAAATAAAGATAACCCTTGTCTCAACCCCAACCTCACTGATCTTGAAACTGCCACCCTATTCAACTCCTTCTTTGTGGATTGTATAGCTAAATTGTCCTCCTCCTGCTCCTGCCCTCACTCCCCTAATCCCAACCCTGCCTGCACCTATCCCTCTGATCCCGTATCTCCTTCCTCCCCCTTTGACTTAAAACCCATCCCCACAAGTGCAACAAAAAACTACTCTTCCAACTTAAACCTTGTCGCAATACACCTGATAATCTACCATCAGCCTTCCTCAAAATATCTGCTGATAGCATTGCCTCTCTGATTTCCATTTTAATAAACAGATCCATCTAAGAATCCTATGTCCCTTCTATCTGGTGACATGCATACATCATCCCACTCCATAAGGGAAATAAAAATGGTGACACCACCAATTTCAGGCCTATTGCCATCCTTTACTCACTCTCTAAAATCCTGGAAAGAATGTATCCATTCAAAACTAATGCCATACCTAGCACACAATAACCATCTCACCCCCACTCAACACTGCTTCTGCTCTGACCATAGTACCATGACTGCCCTCCTTTCCTTTCTCGAGACCATTAACTAAGCACATAACTCTAGCAAATTCTTATCTACCCTGTTCCTAGACCTATCCAAAGCTTTTGACACTGTCCCCCTCCCCTTACAACTGCCCTCTCTCAACCTCTCTCCTTCCACCATAGCCTAGTTCTCTAGCTACCTCTCTGAAGGACAACAAGCTGTACAATGGAAATCCTCAACCTCTCCCTTCCTACACACCCCCACTGGCGTGCCCCAAGGTTCTGTTCTAGGCCCTTTATTCTTCAATATATTTATCGATAACTATCACTACACCATCCCTGATTTCTCACTAATCCATTATGCTGACAGTTCAACAATCATCTGCTCAATATACTCCCCCTCTGACCTACTTCTAAAAACCCAATCAGCCTTCTCTAAAACTGAAACCTGGACGCAAAACAATCACCCGGTCCTAAATGCAAATAAAACTAAACTGATGATCTTTTCTCCCACTCAACAAAAACTCTCTGTACTCAGCCAGAATAATGTCCCAATCAAAATTGTATCAAGTACTAAACTGCTCAGTGTTATCATTAACCAACATCTAAAATTCAAAACCCATATCTAAACTATCATCAAAAAACCCCCCACCAAAAACTAGGACTCCTGTACAGACACAACTGCTACCTCACCCCCTCCCCCAGTAAAACCCTACCCTCCTCCTACCTTCTTCCCTCTCTCATGTAGGGCGCTCCTCTGCTAACCAATCTCCAACTCAGCCTACAATCCAAACTAGAATCCTGCTACAATAAAATAAGTAAAGTTGCCACCAATTCAAAAAACTCATCCCACCATTTTCACTCTCTTCATACTCTGCAATGGCTCAAACTTCCTAATTACCTGAACGTCCTCAAACTCACCACTGCCCACAAGCTCATCTTTAAACCTTCCAGTTGCCCCTCTCTCACTAATGCCTTAACCCCCTATATTCCTAACTGCTCGCTCAGATTAGAAAACCAAAACTTCCTACAAATTTACAAACCTTCACGTCTCCCTAGCCACCTCCTGCTATCCTACTCCATACCTAAACTATGGAACTCTCTCCCTCCCTTTGCAATACTCCAAACCACACCAACTTTAAATCTTTCTTGTTCTTCCACTTATCTTCAAAATGGACTTGCCCATGCCACTTTCCAACATCCCCCTCTAGCTACTCTCATCTCCATCCACTTACTCCACCTACTTCTCATACCATTACTTTGTCTACTACTACAGTCCATTAAACCAATACTGGACAGCCTTCTGTTGCACCTTGGCTAACCTTGTTAGATTTTCTTATATCAGTAAATATATCTAACTTTGTACATACAAAATTTCCAACTTCGTCCTATTATTTGTATTTCTTTGCATGATTGTATTATACCTCATATGTATTATGCATATTCTCAGCCTGATTTAAATGATTATACTGCTTTGTGTATGCTTGTAATTGTTAATTGGAGCTTTTCTCCCTAGGCCTCCACTGAAAATGGGCTCTTCTTGGCCCAGTGAACTTCCCCGGTCATCAAACTGAAAATACACAAATAAATAAATAAATAATGTGATATTTTTCTAAGATAGTCATTATTTCCAAAATACTTGCTGCATGTACAAGATGGCTGACCACAGTTAAATTAAAAGAAACAAGATATTAAAAAACACAAAGTAACCGAGTACAAGAAACATGAGTGAAACAAACAAAGAGAATTAACTGAATGAAGAGCTGAGATATTAAACAATGAAGTACATAAGCAGATTAAAATAAATAGAACAGAGAAAAAGACTACATTAAATAAAGATATGAGATGCTAAATAACCACAAAGTAATCAAACACAGGAAAAATAATTAGAACACAGAAAGAAAGAAAACTAAAGGAAGAGTTGAAATGTTAAATACGCAAGTAGAATGAAGATTAAGTAATGTAAAATGAAAATGCAGAGAAAAAGAACAAGCAGATAACAGGCAGGAGAAAATGCAAACAATAACAAAGGGATAAAAGGAAATAAAATATAGAAGTGGTGGGTCCTTGCTAAGTCAAGCTGTCAATGCACCCTAAATCAGCAAAAACATCTAGTAACAGAGCCAGAAAATTCAAATAAGTACAAAAAGTACCCACAGTATAACATGGAAAGAATACATAGTAAAATAAAAACAGCAGTTCAAACAATGCTTATGTAAAATACAATGAATTCATAGATATGATATAGTGCTAATCAATACTTTGCAAATGTAAGGCCTTTAACAATTTTGTACTGAGCTCTTTGACCACAAGCACTGCTCAAGGAAAATTTATGAACAAAATCTGTAGTAAAATCAGAAAATTGCGTAATATAAAAGAAAGAAATTAAGAAAGAAAAAATGAGGTTCAAACAAAACAACTAATTGACTAAAAGGGCAGGGAAGAATCCCAATGAAAAGAATAGAGAAATAACAAAGAAATAAGTATAAAGGCTAAGGATACAGAATAACAAAAGTAAAGTGCAACATAGCTACAGAGAATATTAATGAACACCCCAATGACTGAGACCATAAAAAGATTTTGGGAAAAAAAATAGTGAGCAGATGTGAAAAGTAGAATAATTAAATATGCATAGCAAATGCAATAAAACATATAGACCAAAAACAGAATTATCTAAAACAAACGTAGTACATTAATGAACATATTGCTATTCAACTAAAGGTAAACAGGGGATACAAAAAATACTAAAAGAGCATCAATGTGCAATAATACTTTAGGTTATAACTATCTGTGATAGTACTTTTAAGGATAATCAAGCCATCAACATAGAAACCAAGGAATGTCCTTGTAAGGATACTTGTTTTAGTGTATTTGAAAACCTTTTCGGTTTCATATTACAAAGCAATTCGTTCTAGCACACAAGGTGGCGAGTTTAACATTTAAAAGCATTTTAAAGTAGCTTGTGCACACTGATTGATAGCAAACTGATAACAAAAACACTGTACCTGTGGATAGAATTGACTAGACAAATGCAGAGCAGCAGCAAAGCCACGTAATATCCTGTGCAATTCCTGTATCTGGGAAACCTGAACTCAGACTGTCAAAAGAAATTAAGAAAAAAAGCATGCAAAATTAGGCCAAAACAAGGACTTTGGACTAAAAAGCAACTATTATGTATCTACATAACAGCGTCTTGCTAAACTGTAGCAAACAGTTCTCTTAAACTATAACAGATAATAACAAAAAGCTGTTATCTAGATATAAACTGTTCCTTCGTGAGGTTCCTAATAAATATTGTCTGTTGCAGCCATGTGAATGCATAGTGGTAATGCACTCATTCTCATAGACTGATTGTCTCCTCTTCTAAACTTCCAATCAAGCCCCATAACAGCTTATGCCCAGAGCAGCTATACACTCATCCCACCCTTCCTACTCCTTTGAACAAATGTTTCAATGTAAGGACATCAACACAATTTCACTTGGAATATGCTTCATTTCTTGTACCATCTGATGCTATTCATATGCTAACATTTCATTTTATGAATATGACAGAAATGCTCAGACTCAAATAGCTTTGCTCTACTGTTTAAAATTCATGCCTGATTGAATATGTGGATCAATAGAGATACTTTTTCTACTATTACACAAGCTAGTAGTATTTGTGAAGCACTGTATCATATGCAGTGCACATGTACATACACAGAATGCAATGTAAATGGTGTGAAAAATGAAATAATGTATCTCTGAATAAGTAATCAGAATTTCTACACTGTAAATTAAATTATTCCACTCTAGTGCTGTTACATTGCATTCTATCCTGTCCTTCTTCACTGTACAGCATATGATGCATTTACTCATTTATTTATTTATTTACTTATTTATTTATTCCATTTGTTTATAGGGAAAGTCTGACTGAGCAAACAAGCCCATTTTCATTAGAGGCCTGTGGAGAAAAGCTCCACAAGGAAATAAAGCAGTTGTAAAAATATAGCTTTAGAGAATACTCAGGTAGCATTAAGCAGCATTACATGCAACACTCCACAATACCTATTAAGAGCAGCATTTATACAACACACAGACTTCTCAGGTAGCATTAGCAGTATTACATGCAAAGTGAGGATGAATAAAGCAGATGATTATGAAATAAGTATATTTTGCAGCAACAGAATCAGAATTGGGTGTAGTTAAGTAGTAATTCATTAGGCCAGATATAATTAAATGGATTTTGTCATAAGAAAAGAAAAGAAGAGAGAATAATAATAAGAGAACAGAGAAAGTCACTAACATGCACGTGTACATTGAATAACTTTGCTGTGAAAATATAAGTGTCATATCCAGGAGTCGGTCAGGAGCATTTGTTAATTTATTTTTGAAGATATGTGCATTGTTGAGGAGTCTGATTGGAGGAGAATTGAATTACAGGATTTTGCAATACAACTGGAGTAAAGGACACTTCCTGTTTTGTTGTGAACTTTGTGAATTGAGAGCAAATGTTTGTCAGTGGAGCAGAGACTGCAGTTGGTAGAGTGAAGCAGTAGTACAACAGTAAGGATAAGGGGCAGTTTTCAGAGTGAAAAAATAATCTGTGTGCAAACTGAAGTTGAAAGTGGGTGAGGAGGTGAGACAGCTCAAGCTAATTCAGGTGTCTGAGGGCAATACAGTGATGTGTGGAGTATGGCTCATTGGAAGCAAATTAGGTGTTTTTTTTTTTTTTTTTTTTTTATAGAATTGCTCTACTTTAGTTGTCAGGGTAGATTACAGATAAGATCATAGGATCATTGGAAGTTAATAGGCTAACAGCCTGAGGGACTTAGCAATACTGTGTTATCAATTTAAGGACAGAAAGAAAGGAGAGCATTTTGAATTTTGCCTGAAAAACATCCACTCACCAGCACTTGCTTGCTCTGTAAGTAAGAAATTTGTTTAGAACAATGCTTTTTCTTAGAAATAGATAGAACTAGCCAGATTATTCTAGCTGTTTTCTATATTTATGTCAGACTATTCTACAGTATTATTTTAAAGCATTTTCCTGTGATTTCTAAACTCTTAATTAAAACTGTGTTGAATTGATAAGGTTTGTCTTGTGTTTTTATTATTTATTATTAAATATTTTTAAACCTGTCAACTGTAGCTGTTTTGTGTAGAGATAATTTAAGCTCTTAGTGTACATTGCATGTATTTGGTGATACTGTCCAAGCCATTCCAATAGTTTTAGCCCTGGGTCACACTTACTATTTGGATAACAGTAATATTACACAGTGAAATTGGTTACCCCTTGGGAAGGGCCTTATAGTAGGTGATATTAATGGTTGTATATACATTGATCTAGGACTATTGAACGAAAGTTCAATAGTCTGAATCCACAATCACCAAACACAGTTTAACGAAAGCGCTTTCACCGAAAAAGCTCTTTTGCCAAAGTGCATTAAAAAAAAAACAAAATAATAAATCTACTTTTATGCAGGGGTTAAGCCCCCCTGCACCCCCCATGTGAGGGGCTGTGCCCCCCACACACCCTACTTTATTATTCTCACTCTGAGATTGCACTACAGTGAGGAAAAGGGAATATTCCCTTATCTGCAATGTAGTATGATCTCCGCAGCAGTCATCCCCCCACAACTCCCTCTAGCTGCAGGTATACTTCTGTGAAAGTGCTTTTTCAGTAAAAAGCACTTTCGCAGAAGTATGCCCGGCTGTTTGTGCTTCGGTGAAAAGTTCCTTCAGGGATCAGTACCGATCCCATATATCTTATATCCTATATATTCCCATATATGGGATCGGTACTGATCCCTGAAGGAACTTTTCACCGATTTACTGTTTTTCTTGCTGTAATGTGATCTCGGACTTGGTATATTTAAGAAGCAGGGGGGTGGGAGAGTTCAGGGGAGCTTACCCCCCTGCAAACACATAACAATGAAGTGTTTTGCTTGGGTTTTGTGTTTCTGTTGTATTTTCGAAATTTCAAAACTTTGATCATATGGTCTTGGCATATGAGTTTCAAAGTTTTGAAATTTTGATCAAACAACTTAGATCTATATATATATATATATATATATATATATATATATATATATATATATATATATAAAATAGATGCAGATATATGTGTGTGTGTGTGTGTGTGTGTGTGTGTGTGTGTGTGTGTGTGTGTGTGTGTGTGTGTGTGTGTGTGTGTGTGTGTGTGTGTGTGTGTGTGAATCATTGCTGAAATATGTCAGAGTTTGCCTACTTCAGTTAGACATTTAAGAGAAAGTACACTGTTTGCTGTGTAAGACACATAATTGCTGAACATCTATCTCTCAGTATGGTAAGATACTTGGCTGTGTACAACTACTTACTTCTCGCACATCATGATGTACATCACACATTTGGGTTCTAGAAAATATTTATGTTACCAGGGAAAAGGCAATTTTACATACCACACAATAACATTTTAAATGACAGATTTCCAACTACTGCTAGTAGTCTGCAGTATAGAAATGGTATAAACATTGTCACACTTCACAATGTGTTTTGCTCTACCACTTTCAAGATTGATCATGTGTCATGCATTCTGTTTACTAGTTACTCGATGTGTCACACATTCTGCTGAAAATAATTTAGAGGTATGACACACGTTCCAACATGCAACTCATTTTCTGCTACTAAGTAAAAAGATATGCTTCATTTGGGATGCATAATGTATTTAATTTGAATTATTTCATTCAAAATATGTGTAAATCAGCCTCGTCTAGGCATTTTTACTAACTAGATGCAGATAATTTGTACATTTAGAATGCTAATATTTGTATTACTATTTGCTGCTGAAGAAGAGAGTGATGCACACTTGGAACACTATAAAAATGTAAAAACTCCTCCATGTTGAAAACATGCTTTTTTTAGGAATGTACAAAGTATTTAACTTTGTCAGCAGATACTGACTTGATGCAGAATGACAAAGTAACTTCAAAATATTTGTTGTGAGATCAAGATATTGCAGACATCATAGGCAGAAAATGTACTGTTTACATCTAAGTGTAATGTCTGTGGAATACACAAGACACATTCCTTGGGGTAAACAAAAGAGAAGCTCTTGAAATGAATATTTTGTATGCTAAAATCTTGAATTAAAAAGGAGTGAAGTCTCAACAAACTCAACAGTCAGAAAGGAATTTCACTTCATGCAAAGACAAGAACACAAGTTCCAGTAGGTGTGGAGCCTGCTTTTGCTATAAAAGGGATTCCCCTCTTCTTACTATAGTCTGAACCAACCACATCTTTATGACTAAGTGCAAATCCAGACATCAGACTTTTTTTCAGACAGATACCTTTTACTTATGTCTCACTGAAGTTAGTAATCTTTCACTGCTAACTTCCATATGTCAGAGGGATGTTAGCAAAGCTCCCGGCCAAGGAGTTTAATAAATAAACAAATACAGTGTTCCCTTCAAGATCTGTAAACAACCTTGTAACACTTTTGTCTCAAATTATGGGGGAGGAGATGATCTTCTGAAGAGCATGCAAATGTCTGTCTCAAAAGTGGGCAGCACCTGCTAGCTTTAGATCTGTCCCAGGCCATTTAGTCTGTAAGGGCAGAAAAGTTCCAGCAAATTAATCACCCATTTTGTGTTCAGGGAACAGCAGGGAGTCAAAGGGAACAAAGGACTCTGGTGTATTCCTGTGCTCTATGGTATGTCAGCCTAGTATCAAGTTCTGTCACAGTATGGAAGAGAAATCTGAAGCCAGATGATATGATAGCATCAGCAATGCTTTTACAGAATCTGTACCTGTATTAAGTTATGTCACCAGATGCTAATTCTGTATGGAAACAGGTGTTGAACATTTTGCTCTACTGTTTTGCCAAATGTTGATCGTGGCTCCACAGTATCCACAGGTCACTTAGAGAAGCCTGCTGACTACTTCTGTTTTGTATATCCATGTCTGATATTTTGTACTGGGTTATGAAGCAGCATTCATAGTGGCAGATGTCCACAGGGTGCCTCATGCTAATATACCATTTCTATTCATGCAGAACTTGCAAATGTACATGCTGTTCTCATCCTGATATTCTGTTTAAAATTTCTCTTTTCTTCAACATATGAGAACCAATCTCAGGTCATTTTAGATTGTTTTTTAAAAGTCTATATATGTCGTTTTGACATTTTCTTTTTTTTTCAATCTGTACTGCTTTTGTGAAGATGTTTGAACATTCTGAATTGTTTAGAGCTGTGGTTTTCTAATACAATGGTGTTTTAAGATAAATAGAAGTAAATGAATTACATTCTGCCCTCTGACATCAGAGTAATTGACTGAAATATAACTCCCTTACATTGATATAATCCTCATCCTGGAATGTAACTGTTAGAAAAGCACCATGACAGTGAAGTAATGCTTGTTCTTTAAAATACATAACTCTGTAACTAAAATTCTCTTGCATTAATGTAAATTTCATGCTGTAATGTATTATGTTATAACATGTTGTGAAAATCTGTGATTAAGCACTTGGGTCATAGATGAAAAGGGTCCAAGAACCAGTTCACTTACCTGGTAAACAAAGAATCCCTTAATAAATAAACAAATAAATAAATAAATGTTCAAACCTGGTTTAAATAGCTTCTTAAAATATGAGCAGAGAATTTAATTGAATCACTTTTTTTTCTTTTATGTGTAAGATTGACCCTGTTATTATTTAAAAAAGTTCCTCCCTCTGAAAGAAGTGTACATTTTCTCATTCATACTTTGCTTCACCTTTCAACTGTAAAAAAAAATCTTGAAATGATTAGCTTGGACATTGCAAGACAGGAAATGAGGAAAGGAGGAAAAAAATATAGTTTGTTTGTGTCTTTCGGCTTTTCCCGGTTAGGGGTCACCACAGTGAAACTCCGGTCCGCTAATGATTGGCAGTAGATTTTTACGTACTGGCTTGCCGGGCCTAACGCACAACCTTCAACGAAGGAACGCCCATTCATGCATGTTGCCGCACAGAAAACGCTCTAAATGAGAATCGAACGGGCA